>NW_024420424.1:7077688-7113927 GCF_014898765.1 Herpailurus yagouaroundi | reverse complement strand
AAAAAAAAAAGAGGTTAGAGTGGGAGAGAGCCAAAGCATAAGAGACTGTTGAGAACTGAGAGCAAACTGAGGGTTGATGGGGGGTGGGAGGGAGGAGAGGGTGGGTGATGGGTATTGAGGAGGGCACCTTTTGGGATGAGCACTGGGTGTTGTATGGAAACCAATTTGGCAATAAATTTCATATATAAATAAAAAAATAAATAAATAAATTTAAAAATAAATAAATAAATAAATAAATTGTCCCACTTGCTTTGTTACTCCGTTCCCCTTCTTGGAAATGGCCCATCTGAATTTGCAAAATCCTTCCCATCTTCCTTTCAAGGCCCATCCATTATGAAGGCCACACTTTGGCCCAGAATCCAGTCCTAAATCCCCAAGATCAGTCTTCTTTCTGCTTTCTGAATTCATACAGCACTGTACCTTACACTACTTTGTATTCTAGTCATTTATATACTTGTCTTAACTTCTGCCCCTCCACCCTACCTTCTTACTAAATCCACAAACTCTTCAAAGGGAAGAATGAAGAAGGAAGGAATGATTTCTTTGTTTTATGTCAGTCTCACTTTAAAGATATTTTTATTATGAAATATTTCACGTGTGTGTTTATATATAAAGTAGAGGAAATTTATAATGAACACCCATGTACCCATCACCCAGCTTCAACAATTATTGCATCTATGCCTCCACTCCTTCTGCCTTCTCACTCTGGATTAAAGAAAATCCCAGATAGCCTGTCATTTCACCCATAAATACTCCAATAGGGACACCATCTTTTGCATTTCTGTGTTCCCTACAACAGGAAGATCGTTTTCATCTGTGCGCCTTACTACTAGGAGCACATAAGATAATTTCTGAGCACCTACTATGTGCCATACCTTGTGCTTGGCTCAGGAGGTTCTGTCTGAGCTAAGAGGGCACACCAGAACCAAGCCACGATGTTCCAAACCAAGAACTGCTACAGTTCCAGACAGTGAATATGAGGTGCACGTGGGAGCCCAGGATCAGGAATCAAATTTCACTAACTGAATTGAACGGAATCGGTTTTCTCTCAGGGACAGCCAGAGTTCGAACTGGTCATGGGACACGGGTTCCCCAGGAGGAGGCGCTGCAAAGGCGGAGGTGCAGTGGAAGTCCCCTGCGGGAGACTGGGAAGGCAGCCAGAGCCCGCTGAGGGTGCAAACTGCAAGCAACAATGCAGTTTAATAGTCGAACAGAACGCCGAGCGCCAGGGCCAGAGAGGGGTCCCAGGGTTCAGGTGTGGGGCAGGGGCGCAGGGACGCTGGACAGGCTGGGCACCTGCTCCCCAGGTCTTCCCGATGCTGCCAGTTGCCCTGAACTGCCGCCAGTTCCTGCTCCAACCGTCTCTCTTCCTGATAGAATATCTCCAAGCAGGGCACGGCACAGAGCAAGGAAACACCTGTTTCCAACAAGAAAAGAGGTAGGGGGAAGCCCCCACCAGGCTTCCAATGGCCTCTCATCGGGTTCGCTCTCGGGAGCCTTGTAAAAGAGCGCCCAGAAAGCCAGTGCAGATCATTTTTCAAAAAGATCACTTTCTATTTCTTGCTCCCCCCTACTTTTCCTAAGCTGTAAACGTCCCTTTAAAAAAAAAAAAATGTCTTCTTTCCTCCGTGGGGTTTCCCGCTCCTCCCAGACCCCTTAAAGACTCCGGCTTGGTGCCCGCAGGGACAGCTACTACCCCCAACTTCACTCGCCTTCGTGTTTTTCACTTCCTCGGCTCCCGCCGACCTACAGGTGGGGACTGGGACTGGAGATGGGCAACAGAACAAAGAAACCAGGCAGCTCCTGTCCCAGGCCAGGCGTCCCTTCTGCAGTTTTCGACCAGCCGGGGAACAAGAAGGGGTCAGGAACGCGTGAACCCCCAGCCCGGGTCTCAAGCCACTTTCCAAAGGCGAGACGCCAGAGGAGGCGTGGGAGGTGGGAACTGCCCACGCGCAGCTGACAGACCTCCACACCACAGGCCTGAGTGGCCGTGGGCGCCAACAGCCTCCACGCATTGGGCTCCGTTATTTCATCAGCAGTTTCAGGAAAAACCTGCCAAAAACAGTTATGCCTCACTGCAATGTGTAGCTTTTTCCTGCCATTTTTTTTTTCATAATAAAAGAGGGAGTGAAGCTCGCTTGCTCTCTCCTCCCTCACCCCCTCCCTTCCAAAAGAGCCAAAAGGATACAAGGGGGGAAAAAAACCCACACACCAATCTCCGAGGGGATGCCAGTGAGGTGTGGCTTGTATTTAAATATCCAATATGTCAATGTAAGGGGAGTGGGTATGTATATAAAGTGCCGTTTGCATCTGATTGCTCGACGAAGCCAGCTATGAGAGGCCTAGGGAGATGGATGCGTAGGGGAAGCGCCACTTTGACTGAGAGAAAGGTCAGGAGCTCGTTGCCCCGCCGCTGAGAAGTTCCTTGGACGCGAACAGACGTCCACTGCAGCTAGGCAGAGCGCGGAGCGAGCGAGGGAGCGAACGAGCGCCTCCGAGTCGCCAGTGCTCGCTGAGGGGAGAGGTAGTTCGCGCCCCGCGGCCCCAGCTCGGCCCCGCGCACCCAGCCATGGCGGAGGTGGGGGGAGTCTTCGCCTCCTTGGACTGGGACCTGCACGGCTTCTCCTCGTCTCTGGGGAACGTGCCCTTAGCTGACTCCCCGGGTTTCCTGAACGAGCGCCTAGGCCAGATCGAGGGGAAGCTGCAGCGCGGCTCGCCCACAGACTTCGCCCACCTGAAGGGGATCCTGCGGCGCCGCCAGCTGTACTGCCGCACCGGCTTCCACTTGGAGATCTTCCCCAACGGCACTGTGCATGGCACCCGCCACGACCACAGCCGTTTCGGTGAGGACGCGGCCGGGAGGGACGGGAAGCGAGCGGACGGTTCTCTGGGGAACCGATGGCTCTGGGCTCCGGCTTGGGATCCGCGGGCCGCCCCCAAGCCTGTGCCGTCCGGGCCCGTCGAGGCGGGACACCGCCAGGGACGCGGGGCAGGCAGGATCGAATGGTGCAAACTTGGCGTCAGGGCTCCTGGCACCTTCAGAGGCTCCAGGGAGGAGGCGGGGGCGCCTTGAGGTGCGGCCTCTCTTTTCCCCACTCCACCCTTCTTCCCTCCCCCATAGCGAGGGGATCATTCTGACGACGCTGCGCTTAGGATGAAAGCAGGTGGAGCTGGAGGAGGGTAGAAGCACCAGCTGAGGAGACCAGGGACCGTGGCTGTAGCGCGGGGTCGAGCCTCAAGAGCAGCAGGGTTGTCGCGGCCGATTGTCTGGAGCAGAAGCTTCGTGGGCTATCGATGTGGTGGGTGGGCGGTCCGTGCCGGAGTGGCTTTTGGCTGACAGGGGAATCGGCAGCCGTGGCACCTGCCTGCCTCTGGCTTGCTCTGCCTGGAGTGGAGGCCAATCCCGGTAGCAAGGCATGAGCTGGGTGTTGGAGAAACTGGGAAATCCTCCCGCTGTCCACTGCGTAGGGCACAGCCCTAGGTCAGCTATTGCCTAGATATACCTCTGGACTCCTTGCCTCACAGGGAGGAAATGGTCCGGGGCCCAGTCCTGGGCCCACTCCCAGCCCCAGAAACAGGTGTCTCCTGGGCCCAGGACAGGAAATGTACAACCTCCATCCAGGATTTTCTCTGCCCAACACTTGGAAGATTGTTTAAAGAGCCTGTCTGACATACAAAACATAATTAGTATAAACCTTGATGTGGGATGGAGATCATTAGGTTTCGAAACAAATGTGTTCATTTCTCAGTAATTTGGCCATTTTATTTTCAATTTCCTATTCTCTGTTAAACCATAATTCAGGTACTGTGACAGCTACCTTTACTTGGTAACCCCATCCCCCAATGCCCTATGGACCCTATGGCCCAAGGACATCTTCTATCCCTAAGTAGGTAGGAAGAGGCTTTGCCTACCCTCAGGCATGATACCTGTTCCCTTGTTTATCCCACCCTCCCCCGTTCCCCCCAAACCTCCCCATCTTCTTTTTCCCCTGCCTTTCTAGAGTTGCATCTGGAGTACACAGTAGAAGGAGAGGGGGGAAGCACAGAGGCTAGTTTCTGGGCAAGGCCAAGTCTAGCAAACAACTTAGGGTTGGGGCTGATCTTCCTTGCTGAGAGCAAGCAGGAACCCTAATAATATCTATGTCATCTTGGGGGAAAAAAAACACTCACAGAGCTGGAGTACAGTGGATTGTGTGTAGGGTGGGAGTAATGGAGGGGTGCAGGTGCCTGTATAAACTTGCAGCAGGTCCTCAAAAGGGTGATAAGGTGGAGTCAGGGAAGAGGGAGTATTAACTTGACTCCTTTCCCTTCCATCACTTGTGACTTTGCAGTTCCCTTTTGTTCCTCTTCGGAAGGAATGGGACTCCCACCCTGGCCTCAGAACCTCCCAAAGTCTCCCAGAAATGGCCTAAAGATATTGGGGTAGTCCATTCCTGATATATAAAAAGAGGAATCATGAAATGATGGAGAAATGTAGGGTGGGGGGCAGCAGAGGTGGAGAAACTGTGACCTTGGCTTCCAGCAGCTAGTGTTTGTCTGACTTTGTGCCTAAGCTGAGCCAAATAACCTACAAGGTCAACATAAATTAGTAATAGGCTCTTAGGATAAGTGGTCTTTAATTACCTCCCTAAGGACACATCTTGATTTCTTTTCATCTCTCAGGCCTGCTAAGGGTAAGTTTCAGGAGAAATCAAAGGAAATAAAACTGGCAGGAGGAAGGGATGTTTTCATTGCTGCTTAACTGACTGCTTCATTTTTGGTTTTGCCTTTTAAAATAACACTGCCTGAGACCACCTCTGCACCACCTTTTCCCTTTCCTCCTTCCCTGGCTTCCTGGCAGTTCCATGTATTTCCTGTAAAGGAAATGATAACTAGTCAAAGCTGTCTCTTTGTAACCTCCTCTGCCAACTTTCAAACACACATTTATTCTTTCTTGGTTTAGCTTTTGGCAAAGAAAGAGGTGGCGTTTGAGTTTGCTAAGTCTCCTCCCTCCACATTTGAGTTAATCAGCCAGGGTATTCAATAAATCGAAACTTTAACATTCCATAAGTGCTTTGGCAGTCAACATTCCAGCAGGGTAAAGTAGGCCAGACTTAAGATATAAAATATTATAGATTTCTGCTTGGGGGGAGGAGGTAGTCTCCAAAGGCCATGTAAAGTAAATAGCTATTTGTTGTAATTGGAGAGCAGGGCCCCCAAGGATTACCCTGGAATCCATGTGTTCAGAATGAGTCAGGCTGAGCCCAAGAGCAGCCACGACTCCAAATAATAACCTGTTGGCATAGCCTATCCTCCCCCCTCCCCCACTCCATTCTGCAATCAGTAGTCAGGAGTATTTCAATCTCCACTTGGCTGGTGGCATTCATGAGGTTCACAGGGATACTGACATTCCTGAGGGGCACCTGTGGACTGGCAGAGCTTGGGAGATAGACTGGAGGAGAGGCCTCACACCAGGTGTGATGAAGCAGGCTAATGAAGCTGGTTCAGTTTTTGAGTAATCTGGTTCTTATTTGTCAAGATGCCAAAGCAGCACTGTCTTGGCCCTGAAGGTCTGAAAGGATGGCTGAGGGAGCCAGGCAAGTCATGTAACCAGATTCAATGACATGTTAGCCAACCATCTAGCTAGGTTCTGAAGCAGTGGAGCTCAGGGCAGATCTGTTTTAACTGAGGCCATGGGGGAAAAGATGTAAGAAGAGCCTGTAAATTGTCAAGCAAAGGCCAGAGGCTGAGATGGACAGGTCAAGATGAGGCAGAGTAGAGGGAGGTCCTGGACCTTGAAGGGGGTGAGAGTGCTAAGGACAAACATAGCCTACTTAACACTTTGCCTCAACACTTTGCTGTTAACTCCCCTCTCCAACTGTAACTGGGAAAATGTGAAAATGGCTTGTTTTCTCTCTCCCTTCATGCTGGCTGAGATTCAGGAGGTTTAGGAATATCTGTTCCATCATCATGTGCTACTGGGTTCCCACAGTTTGAATCCAGCTAATAGGAAAATTGGCAATGAAAATGATGCCCAAAGACAGCTGGGCAGGGATGATTCCAGCTGTTGGAGACCCCTGTTACTGGACACCACCCAAATGACTTCCTGTATGATCTGTCCTTTGGCATCAGGGTTAACAGAGAGTTGGAGAAAAACTGTGGTGACTCAAATGGCCACACCTCTTGGGTTTCATGATTTGTTCTCACACCAGGTCTTGGCCAGTGAGGTCACAAGTTGCCCTCTGCTACTTAGTGAGCTCAGGGTGATCAGAAACATGAGATACTTAGAGAATGAGGGAACTAAGACCTGAAGCTCAGAAATAATCTGTCTACGCAAAGCAAATAACTGAAGCCTCCAGCAGGTTGGTATCACTCAAAGTTTAGCACACAGAACTGAATCATGACCTGGTTTCTTTTTTCCTTGCCATACTGGCCATTCTCCTTTGAACACACTCCTGTTTTTCCATAAACCTCTGTAAACACAGTAGAACTAAAAACAGTACACTCAGTGTGGTCTAAGGCAGAACAGAGAGGTGGCTGTCTCCTCCCCTATGCCATTACTAGACCTCTATCAGTGCAACCTTAGATCACACTAGCTTTTTTTTCACATGAGCTTTTTGATAAATTTTAATTTTTACATGACTAGTTTTACATTAGCTTTTTACATTATTATGAACTAATGCATATTAGTTTTACATTATCATGAATCACGCATACTGATCTTATCCAAATCCCTTAACCATTGTTGTGTATGTTTTGTTAAGCCACATCTCCCCATTACAATGGTGGACTGACTTGTATTTAATGAAAATACATAGAAACACAAAAGAATATAACATTTTTTCAAGAAAATATACATGATTGCCTGAAGTACAGAGGGGGGTGGAAGCAGAGTATGGAAATAAAAAGAAATAGATAAATAAAAAGCCCTGGTGCAGACCAATTATGATAACAGGCAATAAAGCAAGGAGTGTGATTAATTCAACTGTCTGCACTTGTGGCTCACCATCCCCCAACAAAACCCCAAACACAAAACATCTTGAGTAATCAGTCTGGGGACCAAAGTGCAGGACTTTACATTTATTCTAATTAAAGCTTATTTTGTGGAGTCAGTACATTTTTCCATCCTCTTTAAATCTCTTCAGATTTTTATTGTGTCACCTTCTCAGCTGTACATCTTTTGGAAGTAGAGTAAGCAGTTTCCCTATGTCCTCTTACAAGTCATTTATTAAAGCGTTATACAAGGCAGAACCAAAATCAGACACTTGTGCAATGCAGCTAAAGGTTTTGATCCATTAAATCACTTCCTCCTTAACCCCCACTTGACACCAGCTATTTGCCCTTCTCCTCCTACCATCTTGTGTCAATGTGTTTTCCCAAAACTCCTTTCTTGTGCTATAAGTGTTAGTAACAACCTGATTGATAATAAAATGTAAAGGATTTCAATGTTAAGGCACCTGGGTGGCTCAGTCGGTTGAGCATCTGACTCTTGATTTTGGCCCAGGTCATGATCCCAGGGTTGTGGGATGGAGCCCCATGCCAGGCTCCATGCTGAGTGTGGAGCCTGCTTAAGATTCTCTCTCCTCCCTCCCTCTCTCTCTCTCTCTTTTGGTGGCCAAAGCCTACACTCTGAGTGTTCTATACAATGGCAGCAGAACATTTTACATTCTTCAAATAGATCCAAGTGGGCCATGGAAACATGTGCCCTAGAGCTGCAACAGCTGCACACCTATCTGGCAGTCCAAATCACTGGGGCTTTTCCAGAGACTTCCCACTGGAGTCTTGAATCTGATTTACAAATTAACCACTTAATTTTTAAAGTAATCTTTAAGGCATCAGTTCCACTCCCTATGTAGATTACATAGAATATTGTTACCCTTAAGAATTGCATTTTTGGATAAGAAAAACAGCGAGATATGAGCTCATTTCATACCTTTGGATGCCTCTGTGAGTCAATCATATAAAGTTTTGGTCTGTACTTTGAAAAACACGGTTAGAGAGAGAAACATCAAAGAGGAATCTGCTTGACCATTGTGTTTGTATCCATGGAACAACAGATTGTGCTACCTTAGGACAAAATTGTAAAGACTTCAGCATCACCAGGATTTCAGTTCTGGGTCCATTTTCCCTCTTAGAAGTTGATTTCTTTTTTCTTCCTACTGCTGCTGAGTAAATGAAAACATTTTCAAATCCTCACCTCTAACCTTGTCAGCTAGAGGGATGTTTCTGAATGTCTTCCAAACTTTCTCCTTAAAGTTGCAACATCTCAAATCAGTATTAAGTCCAGTACTACCTGCCAACTCTTGGCCATGGGGAAAGTTAAAATTCTAAAGAGAGAAGGATAAAATGACAGGCTTGTCAGCCTGGGGCTGCCCTGGCTAAAAGCATTTTATAAGAGAAGGCTCTCACCAGGCCATATTTTGCCTTCTGCCATAGGTAAGAAGAACAGACTTAGTGAGTGGCCTGTGTGGCCTTTGTTAGAGTCAAGTACCGGCAGTTGACAGCCTCATGTGGCTTTAAGGACATGGGAGCTAAGAGGGTGCAAAATGAATTCAGCCTAGAGGACAACAAGGTAATGCTGTGAGCTCTAGGGAGGAGGGAAGTGACTTTGGAAACATACAGAAATCTAGCCACATTCTTCCATTAATAAAGTACCCTCCCATTTCTTGAACTGTTGGTATTTAACAGCAATAGTACCTTGTAATTATGAAGCTTTTGTAGCCAAATCCTTCACATGGTCTCTTCTTCATAATATGTCTAAGCGTGTTGAGTAAGAGGTTGTTCCACCCACCTTACAGATGGAAAAACTGAGGCCTAGAGAGACTCAGTATCTTTTCTGAGTTTCCGTTGTTGCTGCACAAGATGGTGTCATAGGAGTTGGGTATAAATGACTGGTAGCTCATATCACCTGAATAGCTTCCTCTTGGCTTGATGTCAATAATGGAAATGGCATTCACTTTTTTGCTCTAGGAATCCTAGAGTTTATCAGCCTGGCTGTGGGGTTGATCAGCATCCGGGGAGTGGATTCTGGCCTATACTTAGGAATGAACGAGCGAGGAGAACTATATGGGTCGGTAAGTTTAAGGTTTTCTTTTCATCAGAGGCTATTACCACCAGTGTTTGGACTATGTAAGGCAAACGTATAAAAACATTTATCTAGCACTTGAAATACTTCTGTCAACTGTGAAGGATTAGTGTCTTCTAGTTGCTTCTTGGATGCCTGGGAGCTTGCTATATAACACTTTCACTCATTCAGTTCCCATCAAACCTTAAGCTTTTCTGTGGTACATTTGCTTTCACCTTTTCCACTAGACAGCCAGCTAGTCTGATGATAATAGTAAGCTGTGCTGGTTTGTCAATAGATGGTAAGGGTTTGGGCCATTTACTCCCCTGAGGAGCACCTCTGAATTTTAATGGGTGCCTAGAGGAGTAGCAGACTAGCTGGCACAAAAATAGGCAGTGGAAGAGCTGCCCTTCAGATTGAGATTCTGAGATTAAAAACACAGTCCCTGATTTCCAAACTGCTTCAGCTTAATTCCAGAGGCCAAATGAAACAAACAAATGAAAAGTGAGGGTTCCAGAGTCTGGTGACAGGCTTAAGTCCCCAGCTAGGACTGGGTTGGCTGCAGTACATGTTCTCCATTCTGGAAGCTAGCCCAGAGCTGGGGAATGGTGAGTGACTTTGCTGACCTTAACCCTTTCAGGGTTTGACTTTTGAGCCACATAACACACTTTCTGGCTGCCTACACCCCATGAAATCAGAGCACATTTTTCCCTGACACCTAAGAGATAGGCCTGTCCCCAGCACTTGGTATCAGCAACCACAGCAAGTAGTATGCCAGCTGGATTAAGTGTGAGAAGGGGCAGAGGCAAGAGACCTGCCTCAGGAGCTCCTAGCTTGAAGTAGCCAGATTGGAGGAACTTTTCAAGGAGATCTTTTCTGAGCTTTTCAACTGACAGCCCTGAGGCCCTTCATTAGGAGAGATCACAACTCTCCTCCCATGGAGCTTTATATAGATCCAAGGCCTTTGCCTGCTAGTTGACATGGTTGTCTGTAATATCAATGGATTTGACATTATTTGCCCTAAGTAGGTAGAAAATTAGGGTGCCAGAAGAGCATTGGAAGGCCATAGCAGAAATTCTCAGGCTCAAAGAGCCCAGTGAGACCATCTCCTTTGGTCTCCTGCCTTTAGGAAAGATCTCTCCTTAAACATTTCAGTGTGGTTCATGAAAGAAGATGAAGGCAATAAGGACAGGACTGTTTTGTGCTATTTGGAAAGATGCCTCAGGAATACTGGGAGATAGGACTGAAATTTTCTAATGTCAATGTGCTATTGATATTTCAGCAAGCCGGGACGGGAGAAAGAGTCATATAATAGGCTCTGCTTTATTTTCTCACCCTCACAGAAAAAACTCACACGTGAATGTGTTTTCCGGGAACAGTTTGAAGAAAACTGGTACAACACCTATGCTTCAACCTTGTACAAACACTTGGACTCGGAGAGACAGTATTATGTGGCCTTGAATAAAGACGGCTCACCCCGGGAGGGATACAGGACTAAACGACACCAGAAATTCACTCACTTTTTGCCCAGGCCAGTAGATCCTTCTAAGTTGCCTTCCATGTCCAGAGACCTCTTCCGCTATAGGTAATGGACCCCTAGTGTGACCTCTGACCCCTAGGGCCACAGTTGTCTCTGCAAGCACTATACTCATAGCTTTTCAGTCTTCTTTCCTATAAATTTAGATAACAGAGAAGCACTTAATGTTCAACTCAACCCAACTGTTCCCTTGTTCAAAGTGTATATCAAAGTTGGGTTATTTGGGAGAGGGATGTGGGAGGATGGGTGGGCTACAGGGAATCTTGTATATACTTATTTCTTTACTCATGTTCTTTCCCCCAAGGTGGCACGAGAAAGAATGGGGGCCCCTGCCAAGGGCCAGGGGTATCTTGCCCCACAATCCACCCAAATACTTTGACAATGGGTAAATGAAAGACCAAGGAATCTGCCATAGATGCTACATACAGAGCTTTGGGAAAGTCTCCTTAAAATCCTTGGGGCTATGGCCCTGTTGCAGGTTATCCCTGCACTGGCTATGGAGATTTATCATCTGTCCCAACATGCAGGTTTCCTGCCATTGGAACTGGGAGATGGGGTAGATTGTGAGAAAATGATATTAAAATGTAAGCATGGATACTGTGCATAAGGACAAACTATTTATGAAATGTACATGCTATTTATTTTATATATTTATTTATTTCAAAATAATTTTATTTTTAATGAGAGATGCTATGACTGGATTTTCATCAGAAAGAATAAGGTCCTACTGAAACAGGATAAATGAGTTATGAAAGGCTTTTATTGGCAATAAAATTTTATATTGTAACCATTGTCTAATTCTACTGAGTTATACATTTAGTGGGATTAGAAGGTTGGTTATACATTTAGTGGGATTAGAAGGTTGGTTACCTTCTTTCTCTCCAACTTATTAGAATCTCCTGATGTCAGCATTATGCTGCCTAGCCTAGAAGACTTATCACCAACAATGCTAGCATTATTTAGGGGCCTTATCTGAAGTCCTTTCAGGTTCTAGGAGTTTAAACTTAGTGATGCATCAAAGCTTCAGGAAGGCCTGGACCAATAGCTCTTACAGAAGCTCCTATTTGTGCTTAAGACAAGGTGTAGATAAACACCCTTTTGGGATTTGGTTAGGCCTCAATGCCTGAAGGTCAGAAACCCTAATTGGTGGCTTCTTACTTTAGATATGAAGAAGAAGTGATTACAAATAAACAACAATCAGTCAGGACACCTATTTTTTTTTAACCAACTTCCCTTCTGGAAGTGTTCTCCCACTCCCTCTCCAATCCACCCCCCATCCCTTGCCAGTGCTTCTAGAGCATTCTGAGAAGCTGTTAACACACTTCCCTAAAGAGGTAGTTCTCAGAGTATATGGTCTCTTGACCAGTAGCAGCAGCTGCGAACTTGTTAGAAATGTAAATTATCAAGAACTACCCTAGATCTACCAAGTCAGAAACTCTGGAATGTGGGGCCTAGCAATCTGCATGTTAACAAGCCTTCCAGAGGATTTCTGTGCAGGATAAATTTTGAAACCCAGTGCCCTAAAGGAATGGTTTTCAAAAATAATTCTTTCTGAAACTGAATGGCTTATAAATAAAGTTTTAGGATAACCTTAGTCCATAAAACAAAAGTAGAGTTGCTCTAGTTCGAATGGAGATGGCATTCCTTGGAACTCCCTCTTCTCTAGAGCAACCCCTGATATATCATGGTTTAAAATCCCTGGTCTCTTTACTAATATTTACCGAGGTAGAAGCATAGGGTTATTTGAATTTTCGAACCAAATGGTGTCAGGATAAAACAGACAAGAGAATAAATGTCTCATTGCGTACTCAGGCCCCATGAAGGACTGGTGGGAAAAGGTTTTGGGCTTAGGCTAGTACCTTGATTCTCTTCAATCGCATCATGTAGGCATCCACTGTTTTTTTTTTTTTTTTTCTGACTGTGGGGTAGCATCAAATAACTTAGGTAGCAGCTCACTTAAAGATAAAGTCTAAAAGCTCATCCAAATCTAAGTAACCAACAGAGAAATCACACATATGAGAATATATACATGAGATAGAAAATAAGGTTATATGATAAAAAGTGCTAAGTTGCATGATTATGCATGATCACAGATTAGAATGCTCACCAATGGATCCACCTAGGTGAAGATCTCACAGGGCTAGGGTGAGTAGGGAGAGTTTCCTGAAAGGGGTAACTCCAGCTGTGAAAAACCAACAGAACTTGGAGAGGCAAAGAGGCTGATGGCAATGTCTGTGTTAAGCTACAGGGAAGAGACACCACTTCTAGAGGTCTCTAGGATAAGGGTAAAAATCAGCTGTGTGACGTTTGTTATCACATTTTTAATGAGCATCACATTTTTATTTTAAACCAAAATTTAACCTATATTATCTACAGTCAGCTACCTATAACTTTTGATACACAGCCACAATTTCTGAGGACTTGTGAGATAAATGAAATATATTTTAACCAATAGGAAGCTGGCACTTCCCTGTGAGTAGGGCCAATCATTACTCTAGTAAGACACTTGACATGAGCCTGGCAAAGCCATAAGCACAGTACTACAGGGCAGGATTACAAGGAAAAATGCCACTGTAATGAAAAAGGGAAAGACTCCAAATCTTAGGGTCAGGCCTTACCTTTATCCTCTGGGTGGAATTACAGGGAAAAAGACCAAAAGAATGGTGTAGGGTCCCAGGAGGAATTCATAGGGGAGGCACTCTTTAGGAGTAACAATGAATGGGGCACATAGCCAGAAAATGTCAATGGGCAGCTATTCTCATTTTCAAAAGGATGGAAAAGGTAAATTCTGGAAATGGAAATGTAAGATAGATAACCTAGTACTACTAGATCGTTTGACAGCTGAATGGCACCATATCCCTAAAGTGCAAAAGTAATTCTTTTGTGCCAACCTGAGGGAATTTTAGAGTAGTAAACTCTGGACCTTTGGTGTTGGATGAAAATATGCACAGAGACCATTTCTAATTTATCTTTGCATCCCCTCCCAGGGTTTACGGTATTACTGGAACAAAACAAACACTTAGGAAATGTTTGTTTCGATAGGCACATGATTGGTTGAAAGAATAGGTGGCCCCTGTGACCCTGTGTGAAAACCTTGATAAATGCTTTGTGTTTTTTATTTCAAAGATGTGGATTTTATGTATGAAAACTTTGACTCCTATCTTCTAAGAGATAGCTTCAAGTTTGGTGACAGGGAGGTGGGAGTGAGGAGAGGGAAGACCTGGGATAGCTTTACAGCTCAGTGGTTCTGAAAAACTCTCAACCCAGGGCCAGCCCCTACAACATTCTTGATAGCAACCAGATCTCCTTCGCCTCCCTACACATCTCTGTTTTCACCCTCACCGTCCAAGCTGAATGTTACGCTTAAAAGGCAAGCAGAGACCGAACTCACCATGTCCAGACACAAGGAGGTTATCATAGCCATCAAAGCAGACTCCTTCCAAAAAAGAACATAAAGTATTGAAATAAAAGAAGATGAAGTTATGTACCTTCAAGTCACTGAAGTGCTCAGCCACCAAATCTTTGGCTGCATAGTCAGAAATCCATCAGGATCAGTGTTCTAGTGGGACCACAGTTCACACAGGCTCAGTCCAAGTTGCCTACAGACTTAATCTTCCTCCTCCTGAAGAGGGCAGACCTTGGGGATTGCTGTCCTCTCTGAAGTAGAGTTAGACTGCCTTTCCCCAGCACTTCAAGAAGAGGGATCTGTTGTGGAGGAGTGTAGGAGGCTAGGGAGAAGAAACCAAAGAGAAGAGATCCTCTCCTTTGAAAAGACATGTTCTCCCATCTGTCATTTAATTTCCTTGCTCAACAGAAGAATCAGAACATAATTTAGTTTGTCACTCCTAGAGGTCCTTCTGTTCTCAAGAGAAAACTGAAGACCTTTCTAATAGGTCTCTCTACACCAAGGTTCTGGTGACATTTGCAAAGATACCCAATTATCTCCTTAATCCTCAATAGTCTCTCTCCACTCCTCCATCCCAGAATAGGCTGCTTCCCCTCTGCATCTCTTTCCAATTTCCAGACAAGGTATGGGATCAGCCCTGTTAATCATCAGCAACGAAGCAAAAGACACAGCATGCTCCTCAGATCCTAGAGTCAGACCAACCTTGTTTTACATCCAGATTCCTTAACTTCCTAGCTCTTTGACCCAAAATTCATTCATTCACTCATTCATTAATTCTGTCTTTCATGTGACAGATATTTATTGAGCACTTATTATGTCTTTAAAGATATAGAGTAAGGCAGCCATTCCTCTCCTCATGACATGATCTAGTCAGGAAGACAGACATAAACAAGTAAGCTTACATATAGTAATATGTGTTATAAAGAAAGAGAACTTGTTACAAGAGTGTTACAAGAGTGTATATTAGGGAGATAAACCTATTAAATGAGTTAGGCAAGGCTTCCTTAAAAGCTGATGCTTAGGGTGGGCCCTGAAGGGTGAGTAGGAGTTAGCTTAGTTGGGGAATGAATAGCTTTACAAGCAGAGAAAGCAGTAATATATAAAAGTCCAGAGGCAGGAAGAAGTTAAGCATAATCAAAAAAACTTTAAGAAAGTAGTATGGCTGAATTGTAGTAAGCCACATTGTGTTCACCTATAAGGTAAGGATGATCATTAGGACCTACCTCAAGGGCTGTTGCTATAAAGATTAAATAAGATAATGTGTGAAAAGTATAAAGTGTTTAGCACAGTACCTCGTGCATAGTAAGCACTTGATAAATGTTAACTATTGTTATTACTTTTAGTTCATTATTTATTAGTATTAGTATTAATTTGAAGACACATCTATGAATGCATTATTCATATGCATCACTCCATCCCCTCTCCTGTATGTATGATTCTGCTGGGATTTTACAAAGGACAGGTTCCAGAAAGCAAGGTGGTACATGGGATAGTCATGCCATACAAATGCTGGCCTCTTACTAAGAACATGTCATGAGAGCACCCACTTGGAAACTCCATCTTTGAATGTACCTGGTATGAAGTAAACCAACAGAATCTCTCAGCCCTCACCCAACTCCTATTTTAGTTATATTTTAGCAGTGCATCCTAGGGTCCCAAGATCCTCCTTTCTCCAGGCTTCCATAACCACATCATGAGAAGACAGTATCACCTAAGTCCCAGATATCCAAAAATCCTTATCTTCATTTCTCTTCCTTATAGTTGGGTTCTCTGAGCCCCAACCTAGTCCCCTTTAATGTTCCACACACCAGACTCCCTGTTGGCAGATATATGTTTGCCTTGTTGGTTTCTAGTTTCCCTATATCTCACCAGTTGCAAATGTTCTAAGTTTCCAAAACCCGTCACACCATCCTAACCTCACCTAACACTATATCCTATAGATTTCTCCAGGTATCCCCGTTAGGCTATTAAACCACACCCAATCGGCCCCGGGGAACTCTCCTACAACATAAACCCAGAGTATAACCTACTCAATGTAAAATCTGAATATCATGTATATATCTAGCTAGTTACAGGGCAACTTAGCTCCCACCTAAAGCCTCATCCAACACTAGTTTAAAGTGCCCACTTTCTTTGGGGCACCTGGGTGGCTCAGCTGGTTAAGATTCTGACTCTTGATTTCTGCTCAGGTGATGGTCTCACCATTCATGAGATCGAGCTCTACGTCAGGCTCTGTGCTGGCAGCACAGAGCCTACCCGGGATTCTCTCTCCCTCTGCCTCTCCCCCTCCCTTTCTCTCTCTCAAAATAAACAAATAAACTTTTAAAAAATAAAAAATAAAATGCCCACTTTCTGTGTTTCTACTCCTGGATTGCCAACATCACTCAGGAACGTTATGAAAATTGGGTCATTACATGGCTCCCCTACAAATACAGTCTTGTCAACTTCAAATGGACCAGTCTTTTCTGCTTGACACTCCTTTTATTCACTTAGTTTTGATTCTGGCATTCACCATAGCTTGTCATAAAAATCCCTAAATTTAAACACTTTTATATTGGCTCAGTGTTACCCAAACTCTGTTCAGTATCTGGTGTAATTGTCTAAAAATACAGACTCTTGCACTCTGTTGGGACTTCCTAAATCAGAATTTACAACTGAAATTATCTATCAATGGTTCTCAAACTTTTTATTCTGAGGAAAACCCTTACACACTTAAAAATTATTGAGAACCTCCAAGAGCTTTTGTTAATGTGGGTTAAAGCTATTGGCATTTACCATATTAGAAACTCAAATAAGTTTTTAATTTCCAAAAAAAGTGTATCTAATTCATTTAAAATAACAATAAATCCATTAACATCAATATAAATCATGTTTTAATGAAAAATAACTATATTCTAAAACACTCTGAGTGGTATTGTTTTCCAAACCTCTTTGATATCTCCCTTAATAGAAGACAGCTGAATTATTTTTTAACTTTATTTGAGAGAGATAGAGAGCATGAGCAGGGAAGGGGCAGAGACAGAGGGAGAGAGAGAGAATCCCAAGCAGACTCTGTGCTATTAGTACAGCGCCTGATGCAGGACTCAATCCCACAAACTGTGAGACCATAACTTGAGCCAAAATCAAGAGTCAGAGGCTTAATCAACTGAGCCACCCAGGTGCCCCAACATCTGGATTCTTATATCTGCTTCTGCAATCTGTTGCTATATGTTCTTTTGGCTAAATTATAGGAAGAAGATTTGGCTTCTCCTAGATGTGTAATTAGAAAAGGAAGGAACCTGGGGTGCCTGGGTGGCTCAGTTGTTTAAGCATCCAACTCTTGTTCTCACCTGAGGCCTTGACCTCAGGGTTTTGAGTTCAAGTCACATATTGGGTTCCACGCTGAGCGTGAAGCCTACCTAAGAAAAGGAAGGAACCCACAAACCACACCCCAGAGTCCTTAGACCAAACTTTGAGAATCACTGATCTGTGTATTTAACAAGTCCCCATGTATTTATATATATTTTTTTTATTTTAGAGAGAGATCATGAGCATGGGAGAGGGGAAGAGGGAGAGAGAGAGAATCCGAAACAGGCTCCATGCTCAGCATGGCACTGACTCAGGGCTCCATCCCACGACCCTGGGATCATGACCTGAGCCAAAATCAAGAGTCAGACGCTCAACTGAGTCACCCAGGCATCTCCCCCAAGTAATTCTTATCATGACAGTAGGGATTAAATATTGCTTTAGTTCATGTGACACAATATAAATTTTCATTTGTCTCCAGTTCTCAACTCCAACCTGTTCTGGATCAGGCACTCTTTGGTCTCGGTAGATGAAACCTCCCTCAACGTTTCACTAAGACCCAAGCCATCTAATTGTGGCTTCCTAGTAATCATTTTTCATTATGTTTAGTTTTGTTTTTTTTCTTTTACTTTTACTTTTTAAATGTTTATTTATTTTTGAGAGAGAGAGAGAAAGACAGAGTGTGAGTGGGGAGAGGGAAAGAGAGAGGGACATACAGAATCCAAAACAGTCTCCAGGCTCTGAGCTGTCAGCACAGAGCCTGACACAGGGCTGGAACTAAAGAACCATGATATCATGACCTAAGCCAAGGTCGGACATTTAACCTACTGAGCCATCCAGGAGCCCCCTTGCTATTTTTCTTTTAAAGAGAATTTTTTTAAAAAAAAATTTATTGTGATACAATATATAAAACAAAATTTGCAATTTTAACCATTTTTAATTGTATAATTCAGTAGCATTAATCACATTCACAATGTTGTGCAATCATCACCACTATCTACTTCCAAAACTTTTCATCTCCCCAAACAAAAATTCTGAAAGCATTAAGGAATAACTTCCCATTACTTCCTCTACTCAGTCCCTGGTAACCCTTAATCTACTTTGTCTCTATGGATTTTCCTTTTCTGAACATTTCATATAAATGAAATCATTCATTTCATATAAATGAAATATATGGTCTTTTGTGACTGGCTTCTTTCATGTAGCATAATGTTTTGAAGATTCATGCATATTGTAGCATGTGTCAATACTGCATTTCTTTTTATTGCTGAATAGTATTTCATTGTATACCATATTTTGTTTATCCATTCATCAGTTCATGGACATTTTCATTGTTTTCACTTTGAGGCTATTATGAATAATGCTGCTATTAACATGTGTGTACAAGTCTTTGTGTGAACACATGTTTTCATTGCTTTTGGATATATAACACGGATCAGAATTGCTCCTTTATGGTCATCCATTTGAGAAACTACCAAACATCTTTTCAAAGAGGTTATATCATTTTACATTCCCACTAGCAATATATGAAGGTTCCAATTTATGCACATTCTTACTATCACTTGTTATTTTCCAACTTTTTTATTGGAGTCAACCTAGTGGGTTTGAAGTGGTATCTCACGATAGTTTTGATTTGCATTTTCCTCATGACTAATGATGTGAGCACTTTTTCATGTGCTTATTGCCCATTTGTGTATCTTCACAAATAGACAAAATGTCTGTTTTGATTCTCTGTCCCCTCTTTAATTAGGTTGTCTTTTTATTATTGAGTAATAAGATTCCTTTATATATTCTGGACACTACTATATGGTGTGAAGTAGAGCTCCAACTTCATGCTTTTGCATGTTGTATGCCCAGATGTTTTAGCATTAGCACCATTTGCTAAAAAAAAGAAAAAAAAACTATACTCTTATTGATAATTATTTGATCATAGAGGTATGGGTTTCCTTCTGAATTCTCAACTCTAAACATTGATCTATATGTCTATCCTCATGTTAGTACCATACAGTCATGATTACTATAAATTTGTAGTAAGTTTTGAATCAGGATGTGGGAGTCTCCAACTTTATTCTTTTTAAGACTGTTTTAGCTGTTTTTGATCACTTGCAATTTCATATGAATTTTAGGATTAGTTTGTCAATTTATACAAAGAAGCCACCTGGGTTTTGATAGAGATTATATTGAATCTTTAGATCAATTTGGGTAGCATTGGCATTTTAACAATATTAAGTCTTCCAGTCCCTGTACATAGAATGTCTTTCCATTTATTTAGGTTTCCTTTAATTTCTTTCTAGCAAGCTTTAGATTCATTTTTCCTTTTCTCTTCTTTCAGAGAGTATTCCTCTTGCTATAAAAGCTATGTGCTCTCTTTGTACATTTGATCCCAACTCTTCCACACAGCCTTGTCTTTGCAACATGTCCAAATTTTTCTAGTTCTTGAAGAACTTCCTAAACATACAAGTAAAGGATGAAACTATTAAAGAAAATATCAGGAAGTTTGTAAAGTCCTAAATATAAAAAATAATTAATAAAATTAAAAGGCAAAAAAAAAAAAACCTTAGGGAAACATTTTCCACAGAATACAAAGTTATCCTTAAATATACTGAATATAAGATGCTCACAAATATACAATAAAAACACCAAACCCCAACAGAATATGGCCAAAAAACATAAGCAATTTACAAAAGAAGATATACAACTTGCAAAAAACATAAGCAACGTACTTCAACCTCAAAAGTAATTAGTGAAATGTAAAACAATGAAATATATTTTTCTTAGCATATTAACAAAGTTTTTAATATATGATAATATTCAGTCACCCACCACAATGAGGGTGCAGAGAACTAGGCCCAATCATATACTGCTATTGGGAGAATATTGATGCTGTAACTTAATAATATAAATCAAGAACTTTAGAAATGTCCATGCCTTTTGATCCAGTAAATCTACTTATAGGAATTCAACCAAAGACTTATACACGAAGATACTTATTGCAACATTATGTATAAAAGCAAACACACACACACACACACACACAACCTGACTTTCTAACAATAGAAGAATCACTATACGTTATGGTACATTGGTATGATTATGCAATCCATTTAAAATGAGGTTGATGACATCACTCATCAGGGAAATGCAAATCAAAACCACAATGAGATATCACAATGAGATATCACCTTACACCTATCAGAATGGCTTGAATCAAAACCACAAGAAACAAGTGCTGGAAAAAAGGTACCCTCATGCACTGTTGGTGGGAATGCAAACTGATGCAGCCACTGTGGAAAACAGTATGGAGGCTCCTCAAAAAATTAAGATGGAAGTGCCATATGATCCAGTAATTGCACTATTTATCCAAGCAATATGAAAACACTAATTCAAAAGGATATATGCACTCCTATGTTTATTATAGCATTATTTATAATAGCCAAATTGTGGAAGCAGCCCAAGTGTTCATCAATAGATGAATGGATAAAATAGATGTGAGATACACACACACACACACACACACACACACACACCATGGAATATTATTCAGCCATAAAAAATGAAATCTTGCCATTTGCAATAACATGGATAGATCCAGAAAGTATAACGCTAAGCAAAATCTGTCAGTCACAGTAAGACAAATACCTTATGATTTCACTCATATGTGGAATCTAAGAAACAAAACAAATGCACAAAGAAAAAAAAGAGACAAACCAAGAAACAGACTCAACTATAGAGAACAAACTGATGGTTACCAGAGTGGAGATGCGTGGGGAAGGAGTGAAATAAGTGAGGGGATTAAGAGTACACTTAACTTGATGAGCACTGAGTAATATACAAAATTGTGGAGTCACTATACTGTACACCTATAGCTAATTTAACACTGTATGTTAACTCTACTGGAATGAGAAAGAAGAAAAGAAAGAAAGAAAGAAGAAAGAAAGAAAGAAAGAAAGAAAGAAAGAAAGAAAGAAAGAGGGAAGGTCAAGAAAGAAGGGAAGGAAGGAAGGAAGGAAGGAAGGAAAGAGTGGAATAGGGAAGATGGTGGAGTAGGAGGACCCTAAGTTCACCCTGTCCCACATTTACAACTAGATATCACTCATATCCATGTAAATGAACCAGAGAGTGATTCAAAGACTTGAAGAACAGGGATGCCTGGGTGGCTCAGTCAGTTAATCGTCCGACTTCCGCTCAGGTCATGATCTCACAGTTCATGAGTTCAAGCCCCATGTTGGGCTCTGTGCTGACAGCTCAGAGCCTGGAGCCTGTTTCGGATTCTGTGTCTCCCTCCCTCTCTGCCCCTCCCCGCTCATTCTCTGTTTCTCTCTGTTTCTCTCTTTCTCTCTCTCTCTCTCTGAAAAATAAATAAAACATTTAAAAAAAAGACTTAAAGAACAAACTCCACAACTAAATGTAAAGAAGTCACATCTGAGAGGTTAGGAAGGGCAGAAACAGTGGTCATGAGCTCCCCATAGGAGGGATGGAGCTGAAGGTACAAAGAGGGGAAAGAAATGGTTCTTCTCACCAGGGGACCCACATACAGAAGATGAATCTCTGTAATATCTAGCTTTGAAAACCAGAGGGGCTGCATTCTGTGAGATTGTATAACCAGCAGTACTTGGAGCTTAGAGCTTTAAAAATCAGCTGACTCAGCACTGGGCAAGTCCAGAGGGCAAGATAGGTGAGTCCCCACCCTTAAAGAGACAGCTGCCTTAGAGAGGCAACATAGAAACAACAGTTTTCACAACACTTGGGACAAAAGGGCAGAAGATCTGTTTATACTGATTTCAGAATGTGTTGAGGGACTTCTCCAGAAAGAAAGGAGATGGCAGGTGCCATTTTCCTCCCCCACTCCCTAGGATAAACACAGAGCCACCTGTCAGGGGCACCACTGCACAGACACTTGGTATCTAACCTGCTAGCAGTGTGCACCACCCATACATTCTCCTGAGGACTCACCCACTCCAAGGCAGCTGGCCTCAGCCCTGGGATAACCACAAATTTTGCTAACACCCCCACCCTGCCACCAGCTCTCCTGTGGTCACACCTCTTCAGAGTCAGCCAGCCTGGGTCTCACTAACACCACAGGGAGCCAGCAGGCAGAGAATCAATGCAGACATCTGGACTGAAAGAAAAAGCAACTGAGACACAACAGCAGGAAGCAAGCAATACATATAGGAGACTCACCTGAAATGCCAGAATCTGATGAACAGAGGACAGTGCACTGCAGGGCACTACAGGGACTCTTCCTCATAAAGCCATTACTTTTAAGAGTAGAAGACAGCTGACTTTCCTAACACAGAGAAACAGATAGATGTAGACAAAATGAGAACACAGATAAACATGTGCCAAATGAAGGAACAGGACAAAATCACAGCAGGACTTCTAAGTGAAACAGAAATAATATGCCTGACACAGAATTTAAAGTAATGATCAAAAAGATACTCACTGGACTTCAGAAAAGGGAGGACATCAGTGAGACCCTTGACAAAGAGATTAAAAATAACATTATAGATGAAGAACTCAATAAATGAAATTTAAAATATAATAGATGGAATACACAGTAAGCTACAGGAAGCAGAGGAACTTAAGTGACCTAGAGGATAGAATAAGAGAAAGCAATAAGATGAACAGGTGAGAGACAAACATGGCATAATGAGACATAAAGTGTACTAAAATTTGCATTACAGGGATCCCAAAAGAAGAGAGAGAAAGGGGAACAGAAAATATATTGGAAGAAATAATAGTGAGTGTGGGGGTGGGTTAAATAGGTGATGAGGATTAAGGAGTGCACTTGTGATGAGCACTGGGTGATGTATGGAATTGTTGGATCACTATATTGTACACCTGAAACTAGTATAACACTGTATGTTAACTAACTGGAAGTAACCAACTGGAAGTAAAATAAAAGCTTAAAAATAAATAAATAAATAAATAAATAAATAAATAAATAAGAAATAATAGCTGAAAACTTCCTGAATCTGGGGAGGGCAACAGAGATCAAAATTCAGGAGCCACAGAGATCCCCAAATTCAACTCAAGGAAGTCCACACCAAGACACATAGTAATTAAAATGGCTAAAAAATAGTGATAAAGAATTTTGAAGGTGACAACAGAAAAGAAGACAATTACATACAAAGGAAGCCACATAAGGCTGTCAGCTGATTTTTCAGCAGAAACTTTGCAGTCCAGAAGAACATGGCAAAACATATTCAAATTGCTTAAAGGGAAAAATATGCAGGCAAGAATATTCTGTCCAGAAGGCTATCCTTCAGAATAGAAGGATATCTATCAGAATAGGAGAGATAAATAGTTTCCCAGACAAGCAAAAGTTAAAAGAATTCATGAGCATTAAACCAGCCCTACAAGAAATGTTAAGGGGGGACTCTGAGGGAAAAAACATAAAAAAACATAAGAAAGAGTAAGAAAAAATAGGAAGCACAAAAGCAAAAAATATATATCTGTAAAAACCAGTCGAGAGAAGCACAAAATAAAAGGATGCAAAATATAATACCAAATATCTGAAATGTGGAGGGGAGAGGAGTAAAGTTGAGTTCAAAATTAAGTGAGCTTAATATAGACTGCTATATGCAGAAGATGTTATATATAAACTGAATGGTAACCACAAGTCAAAAAACATAATAGATATGCAAAAACTAAAGAGTAAGGAATCCAAGTATTTCACTAAAGAAAGCCAACTAATCATGAGAGAAGAGAGCAAGAGAATAAAGAAACAGAAACTACAAAAACAACCTTAAGGGATGCCTGAGTGGCTCAGTTGTTTAAGTGTCCAAATTTCAGTTCAGGTCATGCTCTCATGGTTCGTGAGTTCAAGCCCCACATCAAGCTCCATGAGAGTGCAGAGCCTTCTTGGATTCGCTGTCTCTCCCTCTCTCTTTGCTCATCCCCTGCTTGTGCTTGCTCTCTCTCTTTCTCTCTTCCTCTCAAAATAAATAAACTTTAAAAAACAAGTAACAAAACAAGTAGCAAAAGGCAATAAATACACACATCAATAATTACTTTTAATGTAAATGGACTAAACGTTCCTATCAAAAGACATAGGGCAACAAAATGGATAAAAAACAAGACCCACGTATATGCTGCCTACAAGAGACTCATTTCAGACCTAAGGACACATGCAGATTGAAAGTGAGGGAATGGGGAAACATTTATCATGCAAATGGATGTGAAAAGAAAGTTGGAGTAGCAATACTTCTATCACACAAAATAGACTTTAAAATAAAAGATGTAAAAGAGACAAAGATGGACACTATATATACATAAACAGAAAATTCCAACAAGAAGATATAACAATTGTAAATATTTATGTACCCAACATGAAAGCACACAAATACATAAAGCAGTTAATAAACAAACATAAAGGAAGTAATTGATAGTAATACAATAACATTACAATACAATACCATACAAACAGTAACAATACAATACAAAAGTGGTACTTTAACATCCCACTTACATCATTGCATAGATCATCCAAATGGAAAATCAACAGGGAAACAGTGGTTTTGAATGACACATTGGACAAGATGGATCTAACAGATATATTCAGAACCTTCTATACTAACACAGCAGAATACACATTCTTTTCAAGTGCACATGGAACATTCTCCAGAATAGATCACATATTAGGCCACAAAACAAGTCTCAACAAATTCAAAAAGATTGAAGTCATAATGCATCTCTCCTGACCACAAAACTATGAAACTAGAAATCAACCACAAGGAAAAAACCTGGAAAGCACACAAATACACGAAAGTTAAATAATATGCTACTAAACAATGAATGGGTCAACCAAGAAATCAAAGATGAAATCAAATAATACACAGAGAGAAAAGAAAATAAAACACAATGGTCCAAAGTCTTTGGGATACAGCAAAAGGTGTTCTTAAGAGGGAAGTTTATAACAGTACTGACGTACCTCAAGAAGCAATAAAAATCACAAATATACGACCTAACCTTAGATTTAAAGGAACTAGAAAAAGAACAAAATCCAAAACCAATAGAAGAAAGGAAATAATAAATATTACAGCAGAAATAAACAAAATAGAAACTAAACAGTAGAACAGATCAATGAAACAAGGAGTTGGTTCTTTGAAAAGATCAACAAAATCAATAAACCTTTAGCCAGACTCATCAAAAGAGAGAAAGAGGGAGAGAGAGGACTCAAAAAAATAAAATCAGAAATGAAAGGGCAGAAATAACAACTGACACCACATAAATACAAAAGATTATAAGAGAATATTATAAAATATCATATGCCAACAAACTGGACAACCTAGAAGAAATAGTAAATTCCTAGAAACATATAACCTCCCCAAATTGAATCTGAAAGAAATTTAAAATCTGAACAGATCGATTCCTAGCAATGAAATTGAATCAGTTAAAAAAAAAAAAAAACTCTCAACAAACAAAAGTCCAAAAGTCCAGGACCAGATTGCTTCTCAGGTTAATTCTACCAAACATTTAGAGAAGAGTTAATACTTATTCTTCTCAAACTATTCCAAAAAAAAATAGAAGAAAACAAAAAACTTCCTAATTCATTCTATGAAGCCAGTGTTACACTGGTTCCAAAACCACTGCAAAGACACTGCAAAAAGAGAGAGAACCAAAGGCCAATATTTCTGACAATCATACATGCAAAATCCTCAACAAAACATTAGCAAACAAAATCCAATGATACCTTTATAAAATCATTCACCACAATCAAGTGTGATTTATTCCCAGAATGCAAGCGTGGTTCAATATCCTCTAGTTAATCAATGTGATACATCACATCAATAAAAGAAGGGATAAAAACCATATGATCATTTCAATACATGCAGAAAAAGCATTTGAGAAAGTACAATATCCATTCATGATAAAAACCCTCACAAAGTAGGTGTAGAGGAAACATACCTCAACATAATAAAGGCCATTATGAAAAATCACAGCTAACATCATACTCAGTGGGGAGGTAAAACTGAAAGCATTTCTGTTAAGATCAGGAACAAGATAGGGATGTCCATTCTCACCACTTTTATTCAATATAGTACTGGAAGCCCTAGCCACAGCAATCAGACAACAAAAAGAAATAAAAGGCATCCAAATTGGTAAGGAAGAAGTAAAACTTTCACTATTTGCCAACGGCATGATATTCTACATAGAAAATCCCAAAGAGTCTGCCAAAAAACCACTAGAACTGATAAATGAATTCAGTAAGGTCACAGGATACAAAATCAACATACGGAAATCTGTGGCATTTTTGTATACTAATAATGAAGCAACAGAAAGAGAAATTTAAAAATATGCCCCATTTACAATTGCACCAAAGACAATAAAATGCCTAGAAATAACCTTAACCAAGGAAGTGAAAGATCTATACTCTGCAAACTATAAAACAGTGATGAAAGAAATTGAACACAAGACATGCAAGTAGAAGACATTCCATGCTCATGGACTGGAAAAACAAATATTGTCAAAATGTCCACACTACCCAAAGCATTCTACAAATTTAATGCAATCCATATGAAAATATCGACATTTTCCACAAAATTAGAATATGTATGGAAACACAGAAGATCCTGAATATCCAAAGCAATCTTGAAAAAGAACAAAGCTGGAGGCATCAAAATTCCAGGCTTCAAGTTATATTACAAAACTGTAGTAATCAAAGCAGTATGGTACTGGCACAAAAATAGGCAGGCACATAGATAATTGAATGGAATAGAATAGAAAGGCCAGAAATAAACTCATGTTTATATGGCCAATTAATCTTTGACAAAAGAGGGAAGAATATACAACAGAGGGAAAAAACAGTCTCTTCAACAGATGGTGTTGAGAAAACTGGACAACTACATGCAAAAGAATAAAACTGGACCACTGGGTTACACCATATAGAAAGATAAATTCAAAATGGATTAAGGACTGAAATGTGAGACCTGAAACTATAAAAACCCTGAAATTACTGCACAAGCAGTAATTTCTCTGATATCAGACCTACCCACTCTTTTCTAGACATGTCTCCTGAGGCAAAGGAAACAAAAGCAAAAATAAACTGTTGGGACTACATAAAAATAAAAAGCTTCTTCACAGAAAAGGCAACAATAAACAAAACAACAACCTACTGAATGGGAGAAGATATTTGCAAATGACATATCTGATAAAGGGTTAGTAGACAAAATATATTAAAAGCTGATACAACTCAACACTGAAAAAACAAATAATCTGATTTAAAAATGGCAGAAGACATGAATAGACATTTCTCCAGAGAAAACATACAGATACAGATCGCCAACAAACACACGAAAAGATGTTCAACATCACTCATCATCAGGGAAATGCAAATCAAAACTTCAATGAGGTATCACCTCACACCTACCAGAATGACTAAAATAAAAAACTCAAGAAACAACAAATGTTGTGGAGGATGGAGAAAAAGGAACCCTCTTGCACTGGTGCAGCCACTGTGTAAAACAGTGTGGAGGATCCTCAAAAAATTAAAAATAGAACTACCCTACAATTCAGGAATCACACTACTGGGTATGTACCCAAAAAATACAAAAACACTAATTCAAAGGAATGCATGCACCCTTATGTTTGTAGCAGTATTATTTCTAATAGCCAAATTGTGGAAATAGCCCAAGTGCCATCATCTATAGATATATGGATAGAGAAGAAGTGACATAAATATAACAATAGAATTTTACTCAGCCATAAAAATGAAATCTTACCATTTGCAATAACGTTGATAGAGCATAATGTTATGCAAAATAAGCAAGTCAGAGAAAGACAAACACCAATTGATTCATATTTGAAATTTAAGAAACAAAACAAATTGGCAAAGAAAAATAAGAGACAAACCAAGAAACAGACTCTTAACTATAGAGAACAAACTGATGGTTATCAGAGAGGAGGTAGGCGGTTGGGGGATTGGTGAAAGAGGTGAAGGGGGTTATGAGTACACGGTTATGAGTACCATGATGAGCACTGGGTAATGTATAGTACTGTTGAATCACTATATTGTACACCTGAAACTAATATAACACTGTATGTTAACTATACTGGAATTAAATTTTTTAAATAAAAATTAAAAATAGGAGACTGATGCCCAAAGAGGGTAATATATTTAAGGTACATGCTTAGTGACAGAATCAAAATTGGCTCCAGAGTTTACCAAACTTCCATCCTAGGCTCTTCACATCACATCATTTTGTCTATAGTGCTACCACATATTACCACTTCATCATTACTGCTCCAACGTGCTGTCTTCATGTCAAGAGCATCAGCCGTATATTTCCAAACAGGTTGCAAGAAGTGTCACTTAAAAAAAATAGAAGGGGCTTCGCAGGTAGCAGACTTGGATTTGAAACGTGGATGTTCCATGTGATGTGTATGACCCTTTGGCAAGCCTCAGCTTTCTCATTTACAAAATGGTAGAGTAATACAAGACTAAATGACTCAATGAACATAAATAAAATAGGATAGTGGCTGGCACACGGAAAATAATCAATAGGAGATACATACAAATACACAAGCTTTTAAATTTTTTTTTTACATTTTTATTTATTTTTGAGAGAGAGAGACAGAGCACAAGTGGGGAAGGGGCAGAGACAGAAGGAGACACAGAATCCGAAGCAGGCTCCAGGGTCCCAGCAGTCAGCACAGAGCCCGATGCGGGGCTCGAACTCACATGACCTGAGCCGAAGTCAGATGCTTAACGGAATGAGCCACCCAGGCGCCCCAAATATACAAGCGTCTTAATGCCAAGATCCAGACCATAGCAAGTTCTCTCTTTTTTATTAATTTTATTTATTTTGAGAAGCACATAGACATCACAAGTGGGGGAGGGGCAGACAGATGGAGACTGCGAATCCTAAGCAGACTCCACACTGCCAGCACAGAGCCTGATAACGGGGCTCAAACTCATGAAACCGTGAGATCATGACATGAGCCGAAACCAAGAGTTGGATGCTTAAACCACTGAGTTACCCAGGCACCCCTCTATAACTTCTTTATCATACCCATCACACTGCAGGGAACTCAGTAGGTGCTAACAAATATTCATGGACTTGACTTGAGGCAAGGCTTACAGTATAACCAAAGGTTCCAAAAGCACAGAGAAATCCTATTGCTCTGCAGCCTGTTGTCTCTTGCCCTGGAGTTTTTCTGCCCCCATGTACAGTGATTGCACAGTAATGACTGAAACCCCTGCGGCCAACTCACAGAGAAAACAACCACTAGCTCCTCCCACACTACTCCTCAAGGCACATCTGGGAGGTGGGGCACAGAAATTCTAGGCTAAAAGAGGCCAAGACTCCTGGCAGTTTTGATGACTTTTAGAAATTTAGTGGTAAATATAACATTATATTCCCTGTCATATGAGCTGCTATATGGTGGGGAGCAACCTAAGGAAATGAAACATGATCAGATTTGCATTTTAATATCACTCTGGATGCAGTGTGGAAGATGGATTGGATGAAGGTGGGAAGACCAATGAAGAGACTACTGCAGTTATCTAGTCAGGAAGAGATAAGTAGATGGAGGTTGAAAGTATAGGAGAGAAGGGAAGATGGATACATCCAGATCTCAAAGGAGGAGGGAAGAATTTGGCTCCATAGCACAAGTAGAGGAATTTATTTCTTGCCAGAAGGGAGACACTGACACTGAAAGACAAAAGAAGGGGAAGGAAAGGGTTTGTTTGTGAAGGGGACTGGGGGGAAAGGAGGTTGAGAGGTTCTGACCTGATGCTTTTGTCATTCTCAGTGAACTGGGAGGCAAGGCCATCTTCTGAGCATGGAGAAGAGGGTAGTAGGCAGCTGATTAAGGACACTTAGAAGAGTTTCTAGGCAGCTGAGTTTAGAGATCATTATTTTGTTGTAACTCTAGTCCACAAGTTGTGGGATTTTTCTTTCTGAGAAACAGTCATAGGCTTTGGTGATTAGGATATCATGGGTTCCTGTCAAGAAAACATTTTCTGTGGCAGGGTTGGAGCAGAAGACATATTGCTGGACCTGAGGAGTGAAGAGCAGGGCGAGGGAAAATGCAGACACCAAGTATAGACCACACTTTCAAGAGGTTTAGCAGAAAAGACAAAGGGGTGATAGGGCTATGGCTTGAGGAAAAAACAGAGAAAGGACTCTTTGCATTTGTTTTTAGGGTAGGATTGACTCTGAGGCCTAAAACAGATGCTGTGTATGTACTCTAATGGAGGTAATATATAGTAGTGTTTAAGAGCATATACTCTGGAGCCACCAGTGCCTGGGGTCAAATTCTGGCTTTGCCATTTACCTTAAAATTAAGTAAGTCACTTAAACCTCTCCATGCCTCAGTTTTCTCAATGGCAAAATAGGGGAAATTATAGTACCTGCATCAGAATTGTTGCAAGTAATAAATAAGATAATATTTGTGAAACAACAATAACTTGTATGTAGTAAGTGCTTGATAAGTGTTAGATATTATTATCGTTATTCAAGAAATAACTACATGCAGAATATGATTGGGTTTGTTTTGATTTCAGCAAGCTTATTTCCTCATTATTGTAAAAGTAATATATGTACCTTTTTTAAAAGTAGCTTTTGAAAAATTATACAAATTTGGGTTTTTTTTCCTACAGAAAATATCAGAAAATACAGATCACCAAAAAGAAGAAAACAAGGGTAGCTATATTTTCAATCCCTATCATCTTTAACATTCTGGTGTATACCATTCCAGACTTTTTCTATTCACCCTATAGTGGTTTTCAAATTGTGTTTTGGTCTTTGTAGCAGCTAGGGTTAATTACCCTAATACACCCAGGGAACTGCTCCAACTCCTGGTTTCTCCACATATGAGAGACCTACGCCCTGCATCTCCTGGAGAGGAGAGGGAAGATCAGACACCTTCTCTGAGGTGCTGCTTCTAGAAACACCCATCTTCTGGTTCCTCTGTGCAGAATGCAGATACCCTATCTCTGACTGTCCTAGATCCATTATCCTCTTGCTTCTCGAAGTATGGTCCCTGGACCAGCAGCATCAACATCACCCAGAAGCCTGCTAGAAATGCAGATTCTTAGGCCCCATCCCACACCTGCTGTATCAGAATCTAAAATTTAATAAGTTCTCCAGGTGATTTGCACATACATTAAAACTTGAGAAACACTGGACTAGCCCAGGTCCTTCCAATTCTAGGAATGAAGAGTTCCCTAAATGTTCTTAATCACTAGAAACTTCAAGAACTTTCCCACCAAAAGTTTTACCTTTCATTAGGCCATTCTGTTTCATGGAACATTCTGAGCTTTGTAAGTGAACAATAGGCCTTATGCCTTCCTCAGGATTCCAGTGTATCCCATTCAAACATTAAACATCTTTATGATCAAATTCAGTAGACAGAGGATGGAGCCAGGGAAAGACAGAATAACTCTGGTCCTAATGGGGCTTCTGATTTCTTCTGGATAAACAATGTCAAACAATTTCCTCTCAGAAGAGAGGAAATTATGTTATTTAGGCAATGTGGGCCATACAATCAGGGAACAAGTTCCCACTAGCAGATATAACAGGACAGCTTCTGTGGGATGTTTCTGCCCCTGGGTTCTACACACCATCCTAAGTCAGAAATGAGAAACTCCTATCAAGGATCACTTACCCATTAAATAGGTAATAAATGAAGGGGCCCTTGATTATAAAGCATTTTTTCATTGCAATAAACTACATTACTTCTTTTTTAAAAACTATGAAAAGAAAATGTAAGACTTTATTAGGTAAACATAGTGGAGAATATAGGCTTTTGTTATGGCTAATTAAGAAATAGGGACAGGGATGCCTGGGTGGCTCAGTTGGTTAAGCATCCAACTCTTGGTTTCAGCCCAGGTCATGATCCCATGGTTTTGTGAGTTCAAGCCCTGTGTCTGGCTCTCTGCTGGCAGCACAGAGCCTGCTTGGGATTCTCTCTCCTCTCTCTCTCTCTCTCTCTCTCTCTCTCTCTGCCCCTCTCCCACTCGCATGATAAATAAAATAAAACTTTTTAAAAAGATAAATAGGGACAGAAGAGATACTAAAGGGAAGGAGGAAGACAAAGAGACCCAAAGTAAAGGAGAATAGGTATATATATAAATATATATATATATATATATATATATATATTTACATACATACACACACACACATACATACACGTTTAAGCACACAGAAACACAGACTGATGCTTTTGACATTGGCATGATGTTCTCAGATAAGATATAACTGCCAAGACATCCACACATAAATTCATCAAACATTTTTCTCACACTTTTTCTGTGTCAAGTGCTAAGGATATTAAAGTGAATATGGGTCTCTGCCTTAAGGGAGTTCACATATCTAGCAGAGGAGCAAGACATTGATCAAGTACTCACACAAATGACCATTGTATTGATTTCCTATTGATGTTGTAACAAATAACCACAAACTTGGTGGCTTATAACAACACCCATTTACTATCTTTCAGTTCTGTAGGTAAAAGTCTGATCCAGGTCTCACTGGGATAAAATCAAGGTGTCAGCAGAGCTATACTCCTTTTGGGGGGTTCTTAGGTGATAATTCTTCTCCTTACTCCTTCTAGCTTCTAGAGGCCACCCACATTCCTTGCCTCATGACCCTCTCCCCACATTTTCACAGGCAGCAACATTGCATCTCTCTGAGGTGTTTGTTCCTGGTCACATCTGCCTGTGACTCTCCCTCTGCCTCCCTTTTCCACTTTTAAGGACCCTCCTGGTTACATTGGGCCCACCTAGATAATCCAGGCGACTCCCCATTTCAATGTCAGCTGATTGGCAAACTTAATTCCTGCAAACTTAATTCTCTTCTGTCATGTAATCTAACATATTCACAGGTTCTGAGATTAGGACATGGACATCTTTGGGGCTCCATTTTTCTGCCTACCACACCACTTAACTACAAACTGTGCATTATAGAAGCTGTTGTCTTAAATGGGGCTATAGACTTCTGTGCACAAGTACAGAATTCTGGAACTATACGGAGTTCTATTCTTTGCTGCCTACGTATGTTTGTTAGCTGTTTTCTCTGAGATGCCATTTTCCCTCAATCTCTATATATCCATATTCTAGCTATCTTTTAAGATCTTGCTCAAATGGCACTTAGACTTTATCAGGTGGTAAAATGAAAAATAATCTTTGTTCAGAATACTTCTACCTTTAGTATCTCAGTTGGTGTCTAATTGAACTTGTGAGGAAGCCGCTGTATTCAAAATGAATTGTGATATCTTAAAACACACTTTAAAGTATTCAAACTGGACTTTTCAGACACTTCTTTTTGGATCACAGAAGGAAATGAAAAGAGAAAGCCAAGCCCTCTAGGCAACAGTGAAGAGGGACAGAAGGAAATGCCTTAGAAACACCACACCAAGGGGGAGTATTCTGTTTCTTTAAGACCTTGCTGAAAGTAAAAGCAGACAAATGGGAGCTGATATGCAAAAGAACAAAGTGATAAGGTACCCTTAATGGTTTGCTAAAGACTGGAATTAAATCATGGTTCTAGGAAGGGTTGCAAGCTTCTTCAATGGCAAAAACATAGAATCTGATACACGTTGTTGAATCCTGCCTCCTCCAGTCAGTTATGAGACACTGGGTGAATAACTGAATTATTTTAAACCTATTTCCTCACCTCTAAAACAGGAATTACAAAAGTGACTAATCACAGTGCCTGACACCTAATAGGTGTTCAATAAATCTTGCTTTGTGAGTGAAGATTCAGAGAGGTTAAGAAACTTGTCTAAGTTTATACAGATTGAGCCAGGCCCTCGAATTCTAATGTATCAAAATTGTTTTGCTGGTTTTTCAGTTCTTTGGAAATATATAAACTATTCATGGTCCTTATAGCATATCTCCATAACTAAAGAATAGTTTACCCTTATCCTGACTGAGACCACTACACTAACAGAACTTTCTCTCTTGGTTCCCTGTGAATATAGCAGCATTTCTCATTTGAAATAGAAGATTTTAAAGTACTTGGTACATTAACCTGCCTCCTTTAAGGAAATCTGAATGATTCCATTCTTGGCACTGAAGGACACTAATATCTGGAAAGTGGAACAGTGCTTCTAGATCCTATTGTTCTACACTTTGATGATTGTGGTAAAAGAACCTTTTAAACAGATTAAATATCCCTCTGAAACAAAGTCCTGAAGCCAACACCCTAGAAACTAAATTAAAAGCTTAGGGGATATGTCAGCAGTCTTCCCATTTTACAGGTGACACACAAGAATTTGTTTCCCTTTCATTTTGGTTCACATATTCCTCTACTTTCCACAAACATTTTCCATTTTGAAGCTTAGTTCAGTAATAGTTATTCTGAAATTTTACTTAATGTGGTCTGACGGACTGAAGAAGTGAATGGGAATACAAGTGTAATAGCAGGCATCTGAAAGGAGTGGAATGAGAAGTGGAATAGAAGCTAGAGGACACTGGTACTCTTGGGCCTCTTTCCGTTTCTGGGCCTTTGTGTTTCCAGATTGTAAAGGGAAAGGGCTAGGCTACAGGGTCTCTAAGATCCCTACCATCCCTAGCATTCTATGATTCTATGGGCTCTCCCCACTACACTGAAGTATTAGAATGTAAAGGAGTATATATACATATGTATGTGATAGGGTGGGGGGGGTCAAGGGGGAAAATGGCAGGCAGGCAGGCACTTCATTTGAGCTTACACATCCAGTAGAGTGTGCAAGATAAGGGAAGAGGGCAGGAAAACTTGCTAACAAAAGGTCTACTTTACTAAGGATAGTATTCAAGCAAGCCTGCATCACTAAAGCCTCCACTCTATAGCTGAAAGCCTACCAAGAGCTGGGAATGAACTAACAAGACCTCAGATGATTATATTAACCACGTTTTTCCCAAGTTTGGTTTTGTTTCCACTGAAATGTATTCAGCAGGCTAAACATGTTTCTACCGACTTTGCTACTGGCATGTAAGGACAAGGACAAGCAGCTACAGGAAAAAAAAAAGATTACTATTTCACTCTTCTTAGTTTGGGTCACGAGATTTGACTCTTTATAAAACCTGTATCTCAAAAAGTATGCCATATGTGTTGCGACGTAAGAGTCAATATAAACAATATCGCCTCTTACTATAAATTTCACCCAGACCAGACAATTTAAACATTGGCCTAATTTGGGGTTTAAACTTATGAATAGAATGGAAAGTTACCGTTAAAAGCTGACTTTACAGAACCAGACTTATATTTACTTTGATGTTTTGTCATGTATATAAACCCAATCAGGCAACAAAGATAGAAGAATCAGATCCTTAAACACAGTCCTTCATTCTCTGAGTTCCAGAAACACAGTAAGAAACACAGCTCTGGGAGTGCCTCTGGGCAAAAGGTAAAGGTTACAGTTATGGAAGTGGTAATTAGAGCCCATTACAACTTATCTGCTTTGTCATTAAAACGCCTGTCAGACCTCTTATTTTTCTAACCCGAGGAAAAGAAAAGGTATACCTTAGTCTGGGAGAGTGTTAACCAAAGGCAAGGGATTCCGAATTCCATTCACAAATTTATCATGTAACCTTAGACAAACCCATCGCCTTTTGCCTTCTAACTGTGCTTAGCTCACAGTTAAACTTTAACTCTTGGAGCTGAACGGCACCTCAGGAACTCACCTGGTCCAGGGTCCTGCCTTCAGAAGTGTTGTCATTATAGTCCTATTTTCCAAATGAGACCTAAAGACCCAGATAGCTCAACTAGAATGTTATCTGCCTCCTAAGTGCAATGGATTTTATTTTGTTCTTTTACCTTAACTGTCATGAGGAGAATGTAATTATTCTTTTTTTCACAGATAAGTCGTATACAGGTTAACACAATAACCACAAGGCACTTTGAAAACACCAAAGGAAACTTATAATATTAACAACAGATACTAGCACTTGGAATGGGTGGGTCTGAAGGAAAACTAAAAGGAATGGACTTAGCCCTTTGAAAAATTAGCTTGAGGAAACAAATAGCATTACACTC
>NW_024420424.1:7002850-7042688 GCF_014898765.1 Herpailurus yagouaroundi | reverse complement strand
TATGGAAACCAATTTGACAATAAATTTCATATATAAATAAAAAAAAATTCAAAAAAAAAATACTGTACTGTATATCTGAAAGTTGCTAAAAGAGTTGGTCTTTAAAGTTCTTATTACAAGAACAAAATGTGTAACTATGTGTGGTGATGGATGTTAACTATAGACTTATTGTGGTGATCATTTAGCAATATATACATATGTATACTGAATCATTATGTTGTACACCTGGAACTATTATATGTCAATTATATCTCAATGAAAAAGAAAGTTGGAAATGAAAAAAAGGAGTGTGAAGTAATATCAAAGAAGAGTGCCTCAGTCTAATTCTACAAGTTTAATCATGTAACATATTAATGTCAGCACAGTAGAGTGTAGTGGTTAAAGTGTATGGTGTCTGCAGTTACAGCACTGAGATCAAATGCAGGTGCCATCACCTCTCTGTTATAATTTCATCATCTGTAAGATAGAAATAAATTGTGCCAGCTTTGTAAGGTACCTATAAGAATTAAATGACTCAATAGTAATAAAGACCTTAGTACAGTGACTGGCATGAAAAAATATAAGTGTTAGCTCCTGCTTATTATTCCTAATTCAAAGGTTTAGCTGATAATAACTATAAAGACAAATCATGCTACTATATACCTTCTACCCCACAACAGTGGTGGACCTTGTTAAAAATACAGATTCCAGGGCACCTGGGTGGCTCAGTCAGTTGAGTGTTCAGCTCAGGTTGTGATCTCGCAGTTTGTGAGTTCGAGCCCTGCATCAGGCTCTGTGCTGGCGGCTTGGAGCCTAGAGCCTGCTTCAGATTCTGTGTCTCTCCCTCTCTCTGATCCTCCTATGCTCATGCTCTGTTTCTCTGTCTCTCAATAATAAATAAACATTAAAAAGAAAATTTAAAAAAAATACAGATTCCCAAGGCCCACTCCCAGAAATTGATTCAGTAGGTCTTAGATGAAGCCACGAATATGCAGTTTTATCAAGCCACCAGGTGATTCTGATGCTATTCAGATGCTAGCTCAAGAACTACACACAAGAAAAACTGCTATTTATTTTTTAAATATAATTTATTGTCAAGTTAGCTAACATACAACGTATATGGTTGTATCTTGGCTTCGGGGGTAGATTCCCATGATTCATCACCTACATACAAAACCCAGTGCTCATCCCACCAAGTGCCCTCATCAATGCCCATCACCCATTTTCCCCTCTCCCCTGCCCCCCACCACCAACCCTCAGTTTGTTCTCTGTATTTAAAAGTCTCTTATGGTTTGACTCCCTCTCTGTTTGAAAAACTATTTTTTTATTTAAAATTTTTAAAATACTTATTTATTTTTGAGACAGAGAAAGACAGAGCATGAACAGAGAGAGGGAGACACAGAATCCAAAGGAGGCTCCAGGCTCTGAGCTCTCAGCACAGAGCCCGACGCGGGGCTCGAATTCATGGACTATGAGATCATGACCTAAGCCGAAGCCAGGATGATTAACCGACTGAGCCACCCAGGCACCCCGAAAAACTGCTATTTTAAAGGTATGTCAACCATTGCCTTTTGACAGTCAGCTTGCAATCTTAGGACAAAAATTCATTTGTTCACTTGTCACATTTTTAATGAATACTTACTATGTGCTAAGTATGATAGGAATATAGTGATGAAGATTCCCTGACACAATCCCTACCCTCACAGGCCAGTAGTAGGAAGCTTCTAATCTACAGAGCACAGACATCTTTTGTCTACAAAGCCAAAACAGTTCCTGCTACTTAATTCATTTAATCAGTGAACATTTACTAAATACAAACCTGGTATTTTAAATTTCAGAATTTCCATGATCTTGAGTAGCAGATATTTCTAGTGATTCAAAAGGAGACACTTCCTAAAGTCTACCCCACATCCTCCCCAATGGAATCTTGCATTCCACACCCAACTCTGCCAGTGAGGTAGCCTTAAAGATATTGATATTTCCATTAGCAGTGATTTGTAAGACATCTTGCCAGGGTTAGGGAGGCTGCTACTTAGGGGCATCACTGGCACTAAAGTCCCTTTAAACCCAAATGGTTTCCCTAAAATACTTGGTAACCTTGGCTATTTAATAATTGTTCTTGCATTATAAGGTGATATAATCAATATAAGACACAAAACAGCACTTTAGATAGAGCATGATCAGTCTATTAACAAGTATTTATTTTATAGTTTGTGGAGGAACACTAGAAGCACCTCTTCATTTTAAAAACTTACTACAGAGGTATCAGCTGGCTATAACATAGATAACTTCTAAAGTTGTATGTATTATTTATGAAAAAAAACTTTGAATTAAGGGTAGTAGTTCATAGTCAAATGCATGCTAACATCATTAAAGGTGATTATGAATATCTAGTATTATTCAGTCTTGATTATAATTGATCTCTACAAGAATTCAAGCCTCAAATACCTGTCTCTTCTGAAGTCTAGCTGAGATTACTGCCTCTGGCCCCTAAATGTTTTTAGTCCTCTACTGATCTGTCATATGTCAAGCTTAATCTCCTAAGGATCAGGACTTCATGATTCCTCTGAAATTCTAAAACATTATGTTTGTACTGGTATCAGAAAAATTAACCAAATATAATGGCAATATTAATAACAGTTATGAAAACAAAAATAGCAGCTAACATTTGAGCGCTTACTATGTGCTAGGCAGTGGATTATCTCCTCTGTAAGATAGGTACTACTATCTTCTTATGTTCTTGAGGAAAGTGAGGCTTGCAAAGCCTACATGGCATGCCTATGATTACATCCTAAAAAGGGTGGTTGGCAGGTGATGTGGAAAAAGGAACAGGCTTAAACCATTTGCTCTTTTTACTTGGTATCATCCATCCCAGTAAACACTGAATGGGAGACTTTTATAATCTACAAAGAAATTGTAAAATTAAAACAATTTCTCTAGAGTACATTATGAATAACTGCCCAGCTAGCTCAGTTAGTAGAGCAACTTAGTAGAGACTCTTAGATCTTAGAGTACATTATGATTTCTGGTGGCCTATTCTTATTGAGATGAATAATCATTCTTATGCCAGTGAATACAATTATAGAAACAATACTAGAACTTTCTTTATTAAATAATAAATATATAGCTTGTGATAAAAGAGGCAGAGAAGTAGGAAATAATGACATCAAACTTCATATATGCTTCAATTATGAGCATGGCTCCTTATAGGTACATGTCAACAAAAATTGGGCTCATGTGCCCCCATGTGGTTAATATGCTATAGGTTACTGACACCTGCCCTACAATTAAATTGGTCCTTCTGTACTTTTATTCTTAAAAATAAATGTATGAAATTCCCTACAAAGGTTGATTAACTATTTTATACTTCACGTCAAATTATTTTAGTGAGTATATTTCTCTCTAATGTTAAATAAGACTAAGTAAGGTTAAACCTTATATAACCACTGCTGGTCAACAAAACTGCATATGCTTTGTAAACAGTAAACTATGCTCTGAGATATTAAAACTTTAATAAAAGACTAAAGACAAAGGGAGAAAATTGTACACAAGATCAGGGTGGAGGAAGCAAACCTAAAACTTCACTTTGGATAAGTTAGTTTAAATCTCCATTTTGTTCTCTCTGGAATTACTGACACTCAGTACACCTTTAAAAAGACATAGGTAGTACAGTGCTAGAAAAGGGAAATACAAAAGAACTTTTATACCAGTTTTACTGACTTTTGTTTTCTTAAGAAAGGGTACAGAGCTTAGGCTATATACTCACTTAAGCATATTAAGAAATATGAACTTGACCAAGATTTTCATCTCTGATATCTGTGTAATTCAGAAGTTTACTACCAGAAAAGATACTTTCCCTAACATAATCTACATAAACATTAACAGAAATGAGTTATTACTTTAATAGTTAAAAAATAAATAGTTAAGAATCAGTCAACAAATCTTTATCACTACAAACTTATGTTAAACGGTAAGTTTAGATCATGTTGGAAGTTTCAAAATGGCTGAAAAACACTATTACCCTGAACAACTAAAGAGATGCACTGCCACTCTGTAGACATGATTCTAAAATCAATATATTTAAAATCAATATATTTAAAAATGGGTTCATGAGACTACGAGACTGTTATATTTCAAAAAAAGAAAAGCAGCACCAACAACAGCCAGAAATCAATGAGGGGATTTAACACAATATAATTCATGGGTGGAATGGAGAACAGAGCTGACTAAGCTGATTCAGTACAAAAACTGAAGACACAAATTAAAGCTCCAATTCTCTTCCTTTCACACACCTGCTGTGATGGATGACTCACTCTTCATTTCAATTTTACTATTTGCAACAGTAAGTCTAACACTGCTTATCAATGATATATTTCAAAAAAGGCCATACAAAAGTGCCAGTTATTTTATTTACTATGGATGAATAGAATAGTGAAGAAGTGAAAAAGGAAATAGTGAAGGACGAAAAGAAACAAAGGATATAGTTCTTGCCTTTAAAGAGCTGCAAAGATAAAAGACAAAAAGTCAAGTGGCTAATAAATTAAGTCTGAGATACTAATTAAAAAGTAGAGAAGTAAAAAAATGTAAACAAAAAACAGAAACGCATGGAGAGGAATTATATAATAATTAAAGAGGAAGTGATAAAGCAGAAAAAAATATAATAATCACATACCAAGTAAAGTGAAAATAAACTTTCATTTTTAGCAGGCTTTCATCTTGAACATTATATGTAACAAAGGAAGGTGTTTGCAACTGTACTATAATAATAGGAACCAACTTTGAAATGTCTTTAATAAGAGCAGGTTCAAATACCAAGAAAATCACCTACTTATACCTATTTCAGAGAGGACCAATTTTTTTTCAAATTCTTGTTAAAGGAAATCAAAACCAAACAGTAATGGGCAGAGTTAAGTGAAATTCTAAATATAAGCCCAGGGAGCAAATTTAACATTTACTGAGTACCTACACTGTGCTTGCTACTTCTCTACCCTCACTGCTACCACTTTACTTCAGGCCTGCATTACCTCTCTGATCTGGATCTTAAGTGCTATTAATATAGCATCCTAACAAGTACCTTTACATCTACTTTCCTTTCTCCAATCCATCATGTATACTGATACCCAAAGTGATTTTTTTCTAAAATGAAAATTCAGCATTGGTTGTTTTCTTAAAATCATTATAATAGATACAACAGCCTGTAACACAATGTCCAAACTCTAACTTCTATGATCTGATTCCCATCTGTCTCTCCAGTCTTTTCTCTTACCTCTTCCCCATGCCTTACCTCCCTTACTCTACCACCATCTCCTTTTACTCTATTATACATTTTTAACTACTTTAGGCTCCCAAAACTTGCCATGCTTTTTGCTGCATGTTTCTTTTTTCTGCTCCTCCTGAGGGGCCTTCACCTTTTACCCTCATAGCAATGCAAACAGCTACCCACTTCTATTTTCAACATCAGTTCAAGTCTTCCTAATGTCAACTCCCCACCTCAACTTTTCCAAGAAAGACCTGAATATTCCTTCCTTGATGCCTATACAGATTTGTATCATAGGACCCATAATTTTTATTATATTTACTTGCTTATAGTACACTGATTAGACTACAAACTCCTTAGGAGCAGGAACCTAGTCTTGTTTACCAATGTATTCTTAGTAACCAGCATAATTATAGTTACTTTGCAGGTACCTGAAAAGTTTTTAATGAATGAATGAATAAATAAACTTCATTATTTAGGTAAATTTTTTTCACTGCCTACTAAGTAAAAGCTACAGTATATCACCAGTTATTGAGTTCTCCCATTTATTTTCTTGAAGTGCTTAATTCACTCCATAATCATCACCCTATTTTTTTAAGTTTATTTATTTATTTTGGGAAAGAAAGAATTCATTTGAGTGGGGGGAAGGGGCAGGTAGAGAGGAGAGAGAGAATCCCAAGCAGGGAGAACATGACCTGAGCAGAAATCAAGAGTCATTTAACCAACCAAGCTGTTCAGGTGCCCTTTATCACCCTATTATGCATCCTCATCCTGCATTTTACTACCAGATTAATATTCCAAAAGCTCACATTCATCATACAACAGATCCATTCATGAACTTATGTAGTAAATACTATTTTAAATACAAATTCCTCTATTTACCTTTCATGGCTCTCTATTAGCTGGCCCCACATTACCCACACCTCACACATCCAATTTCAACTCTTCACCTCGCCAATGTCTTCATCATACCTTGAATCTGGTACATAAATCATTATCTTCCCCTTTGCCCAAATTGTTGCATCCTACATTCAAACCTCATTCTTTCCTAAACCAACTAAATACTAACCATCTTTTATTGGCCAGTCTGATGTTTTTCCACCAAAACTGTACCTGAATGCTCTATCCTCCATTTTTTAACCATATATACTATATGGAAAACACATTCAGTACTAGTCACATCAGCACTTCATTCTTTTTTCTTAAGGCATGCTAATTTTCTCTCCACAAGTGGGTTATCACCTTCTTCAGGTAAATCTCATACAATATCCTATTTCCTTTTAGATCCCTGACAGTTCTTAGTTACTGTGATAGTTAGAAAGGCATTATAGTATATACAGTACACTGTTTTTAAAACTTTTTTTAAAAAGCCCTAACCTCTGAGTAAGTTACAGGAATAAAAAGCAGAGCATAGGGGGAAAAAAAGGTACCAACATCCTCCCTTTTTAAATATATATTTTTTAATGTTTATTTTTTGAGGGAGAGAAAAAGAGCATGAGGGGCAGAAGGGCAGAGAGAGAGGGAGACACAGAATCCGAAGCAGCTCCAGGCTCTGAACTGTCAGCACAGAGTCTGACGTGGGGACGAACTCACAAACTGCAAGATCATGACCTGGGCTGAAGTTGGATGCTTAACCGACTGAGCCACCAAGGCTCCCCAAGAATTCTATATTTTAAAATCCAGCGTTATTTAAAATAAAATAAGATAAAATAAAATAAAATAAAATAAATAAAATAAAATAAAACAAAATAAAAGCATTCTAAATGCCATCTGATTTTAGGAATCCTAGGTCCTCTGCCCTGTTTCATGTACTTGGACTTAACATTCTAATTTCTAATGGGGGGCAGTAAAGTATATAATGATTAAGACTCCATGCTTTCAAGTTGGGCATACTTGAAGACCAGCTTCGCTACTAATTATGTGTGTAAACTTCAATAAGTTACATAACCTCTCCAAACCTTAATTTCCCCATCCAAAATGAAAACAGCATTATTGGCTTTTCAATTGCTACTGGATTAAAGAAGATAATCTGAACAAACTGTTTAGCACACAGTATGAAACCCAGTAAGAAATCAGTAAAAGTTAACTGTTATTTTCCTTTTGGGAAGAGTTGTGGGAGAGTCAATATTCTTTTTCCTTTTTGTTCTTGGGCAAAGGGTTATACCATCAAAAGCAAAATACAGGAGGCACCTGGGTGGCTTAGTTGGTTAAGTGTCCGACTTCAGGTCATGATCTCATGGCTTGTGGGTTCAAGTTCGACATTGGGCTCTGTGCTGACAGCTCAGAGCCTGGAGCCTGCTCCAGATTCTGTGTCTCCCTCTCTCTCTGCCCCTCCACAACACTCACTCACTCTCTCTCTCAAAAATAAGCATTTTTTTTAAAAAAGGAAAATACAGTAAGTAAAGTCTATAAATGAAAAAGCATGATACTTTCAACAACTCAGAGCACCAAGTTATAAAACAGATGGTTTCTTTTCAGACATCTTACAACAATTAAATAGCATTCCTTTCCTGCAGGAGTTTTAAAATCTTCTTTAAAGTACAGACGATATCTTGCTGGTCTTGGTATACCCTCACAGTACACCTCAAAATCAGCTAATAATCAATAAATGTGTGTCAAATTAAATTTTTTTAATGTTTTTATTTATTTTTGAGACAGAGAGAGACAGAGCATGAGCAGGGGAGGGGCAGACAGAGAGGGAGACACAGAATCTGAAGCAGGCTCCAGGCTCTGAGCTGTCAGCCCAGAGCCCGATGCAGGGCTCGAACTCACGGACTGTGAGATCATGACCTGAGCTGAAGTCAGAGGCTTAACCAACTGAGACACCCAGGTGCCCCAAATGTTTATCAAATTAAACAAATATTCCCATAATCAGAAATTTACCACATAACGAATAACTTCAAAGCAATTACTCCCTTCCAAAGTGGAATGTTTGCTTCCTATCAGAAATATTACTAACCATGATGCACTTCTTATAAAAGCTGAAGCTTAAAGTGTAATTTTAAGAATGATGCTAATCAGACAAAAATCATTCTCAAATTGAAAAGGGAAACTTCACTATCTTTAAAATTATAAACATACATGCAAGTCCTTAAAAGAATACTTCTTGCCATAAAGAATTAAGTAACTAATAAGAAAGCTGTTGGGGACACAAGAGTTAAACAAATCAAGGCAAGTGAACACTATGCAGCTGATTTTTAAAAAGTAGAGGTATATATACCAATATAGAAAGATGTTCAAGAAACATCTTAGGTGAAAAGAACAAGTTGCAGAAGAGGATATATGGTACGATGCCATTTGTGTTTGTGGGTTTTTTTTAATTTTTTTTTTTTAACGTTTATTTATTTTTGAGACAGAGGGAGACAGAGCGCAAGTGGGTGAGGGGCAGAGAGAGAGAGGGAGACACAGAATCTGAAACAGGCTCCAGGCTCTGAGCAGTCAGCACAGAGCCTGACGTGGGGCTCGAACTCATGGACCGTGAGATCATGACCTGAGCCGAAGTCGGACACCTAACCGACTGAGCCACCCAGGCGCCCCTGTGTTTGTGCTTTTAACATTTATTTATTTTTGAGAGACAGAGAAGGAGTGGGAAAGGGGCAGAGAGAGAGGAAGACACAGAATTCAAAGCAGGTTCCAGGCTCCGAGCTGTTAGCACAGAGCCTGACATGGGGCTCAAACTCACGAACCATGAGATCATGACCTGAGCTGAAGTTGGACGTGTAACCGACTGAGCCACCCAGGTGCCCGTGTTTGTGTGTTTTTAAAGATATACAAAAAAATATGAGTGCATAAAATTTTCCAAAGACTATTTAAGAATTCTACTGATGTTCTATAATAACATAATTTAGAAAGCCAAATCACTATCAATTTAATATTTCATAACATGAAAATGAAATAATACTCTTTAATGAAGTATTTTAAATGTTAACTTAAAAAATGTTAGATTCAAACCCCCATGTGGCCTTATGCCATTATCAAAGAGATTTGATGGACACTGTCACAAAAACTCTTTCATAAATGTTCTACCAGTGACTTTTTAAAAGTTTATTTATTTGAGAGAGAGAGCGTGCCAGCAAGTGGGCAAGGGGCAGATAGAGAGGGACAGAGGATCCCAAGCAGGTTCCATGCAGTCAGCACAGAACCTGATGCGGGACTCAAACCCACAAACAGTGAGATCACGACGTGAGCCGAAACCAAGAGTTGGATGCTCAACCAACTGAGCCACCCAGGCACCCCACCAGAGAACTTTAAATGGAAGAGTAGTTCACTGATTAGAACAACAAAGTATTTAAAGACAAAAGACATTTTAAAAAAATTTACAAATGCTTAATGTTCATGTTACTTAAGAATTGACATGTACATTAAAAGTTAACTGGAGAAATCACTGATGTTAGCATTAGAGAGTTATTTATTACTATTATCTTTTGCCTTCATTAAATGTGTCCAACTGTATGAAAAGCTAAGATACTTATGAGGTAACACATACACAAATGACTAAAGTGACTTTGGTAGAGTGATACCATAACCTGGTAGCTGCTTTCTCAATTCTCTTAACAGCTACAGGGAACATTAAGTGCTTGAATCTGAAACCAAGACAACAGGAAAAGCAACCCCCCAACAACACCCCCTAAAACAGCTTTTTAGATGAACTAGAATAGGTTTAAATATATTTAGATCACTTTATATCAGAGAACATATGGCTTTGTCTTACATTCAAAAGGGTCAAAATGATATCTACCATTATAATACATTTCTATATTGATCTAAATAATGTCTTTTTTTAAATCCAAGAACAATGGACCGGAAGACAGATGTAGATACTACTCCTGATTCTGCCACCTAATAGCTGGAAACTATGAGCAAGTCACTGAATATCTCTGACCCTAGCTTTCTCCACTTATATAAAATAAGAGGGCTTGGCAAGATTACCTCTAAGTATCCTTTTCCAAGTGTGAAAGTCTTACTTGCTTTATGACAGTGAAAAATATCAAGTAAGATATACCTTTATTTGCTGATTCTTAACCGCTATATGACAGCAATAAATGTTAAAGAAAAGACCATTAAATTTCATATAGAAATACTAAAATTATGTATGCCCTCTACTGGAGATTATTAAAAGAGCAACATACTGTTTCCTTTAAGGTTTCTACTCCGTAACTTTTTTTTTTACAGAGCTGAACTTTTTATTTGGCATTAAATATGTATTTCAGATTACACGATCTTTTTGTGGTGTTATGTAGAGAACTGACCAAGCACCCTCTCATTTAAATACAATTTTATTCTCTTTGGAAAATTCTGAAATCTAGCCTTATTCAAATGACTAACTTTCATAGTAGTAGTAAAATACCTTTAGTCCATGGTGGGCTTTTTTTTTTTTTTTTAAGCTAATAATCTAAAGATGTTTACCTTTGGCAGCATAGGAGTATCTCTCTTCTTCTTTTTTTCAGAATTAGGGTCATCTAATAAGTCTGGCTCAAAAGTATAAAGTTCAGTAAGCTCATTCATGGTAAAATGACGCTCGACCTGCTGCTGATCAACAACTCGAAAAGATAGTGACTGCTTAGTTACTTGACGATCATAAATCTTATCTTCCATGGTTCCCTTGTAAAAAGAAGGAACAATATACAAATAAGCAACTTCTGTACACATGAAACTTAATCAAGGAGAAATATAATTATTGGTTAATACAAAAGATCAAAACTTCATAATAATATACTGCCACAAAGCAAGTTTTATTAGCAATAATGCTTAATTCATGAGAGATTTCATCTGTTCACTGTAGTTTACCTTGACAAAAAAGAAAACTACATTATTGATAATCATTCTGTATTATCTGACCAATACACATTCATGTTTTGCTTTATATATATCTGTACTTGGTGGAAGTAGAAGTGCAGTTAAACACCAGGGTAAACAGAACACAGAAATAAAGAAGTACATGAAATAAGATTTTAGAGGGTTATAAAATAATACAAGAGAGTAGCTTAATTCCTTCTCAATGGAATATAATAAGCTCTCAATCACTACACACTGCCTTTCTATCAAGTCTTACTTTCCATAATTTCAGGACAGAAAATTAATAACTAAAATGCCACATCTATTACATATATAGCATTTTAAACTAGAATGTAAAAGAGCTTTTAGTTCAAGGATAGGAAAGGGGTGATAGTGTAGTCTGCCAATTAATAATATTATGTAATAGAGAAGATCAAATGAGCAAGGATCAATCTACCAATAAAACCCAGTCTCTGGTTCAGAAGCCCAGATTTGGAGGCAGGTGGAGAGAACAGCATCTGTTCCCAAAACAGATGTACCAGTTAAAAGGCAACTTGCTTGATTCCATAAATCTGTATTACCTTGTACTTCTTTAATTTTACTTATTTTTCTTAAATTTCAGTTTCTGTTTTTTAATATCTGAGTTTATAAAGGAAATAATGTTAATATTCTTTCCTAGAAAGTATTATTCTTTGTAATGACTCATTATTATTGTAAGTTAACTTTTTCTTCCTATTTACCCATATTTTCAAATTAAGAGAGTATCTGGTGGCTACTAAAAACAATAATTATTTGACCTTTACATCTATAAGCAAATTAGATTTACTTATTTGCTTTTCTATGTATGCTAAGTAAAAGAACTATAAATTTTTAACTTTCCTAAACAAGCAAGAAAATTCTAAATCAGTTTACCCATGCAAATCCATCTCAAACTGAGAAAGGTGACATTATAGACATGGATGAACTACAAAACAGAAAATCATGAGAGGCCAAAATTGAGTTCTGCTGCATTATATATAGTATAGGATTGATGTTCTCAATTTCATTTGCCTCTTCATAATGCATATATGTTTGGCACTCCAAAAATATTATGTTTCACCCAACCTTTCACTATGAAAAAGAAACTATAAATTACAAACCTACCTGAGCTAAGAACCTATATACATACACAGGTTTAGTTTGTCCAAAGCGATAAACTCTGAATATACTCTGAATGTCATAAGATGGATTCCAAGAAGCATCAAATATAATCACTCTATTAGCAGCTACCAGATTAATTCCAAGAGATCCTGCTTTGGTGGAAATGATAAACAATCGTCCCCTGAAAATAAAAACATGAATAAATGCTTTAGTAATAAGCACTTCACAGATATTATGAAATGACTTTTTAATCCTAAGGCAGTTTTTTGAACAATTAGAAGTTCAAAGAATTCATTTCTCACTTACTGAAAAAAATAAAGACATTTCTAAGGAGTCAGGCTGATGATTTATACATGCAAGATGAATCTTATTGCTAGAAAATCAAATAGTCTCATAGGAATAAAGATAAATATGGAAATCACGTTAAAGATAAATATGGAAATTATGTATTCAAAGCATTTGTAGATTCTGAGTAAATGTAGAAAATCCATGTATATATAACTCAAAAGTCCTATTGTGTTCGGTACTGTTATGAGCAAGCACTAAGTACATCAAAATGAAGGACAGTGTCCAAGGAACTAAGTGTAGTAGGAATGAGTGATAAGCAATTATAATAAATATAGTGTAATGAACACAGGGAGAGAAGTTAGACAGATGCAAAATACTGCAGTAGCTAAAACAGAATCAAGAAAACAGACTGCTCCAAGAAGGATGTGAGGATGTGTTAAAAAAAATTCTGTGTTGGAACACAAGAATTTATATTGCTGAGAATTTGAAAATGAATTAGTTGACAAGTTCATAGAAAACTAAGCAAATGTTAAAAAAGAAATAATTACTTGAACAAAAATAAATATGTGCATTAAAAAGGGAAAAATAATCACAGTTTTTTAAGTGGTTTATGTATGAATATTTACATAGTCACAAAAAAGCAAATACTTCCAGACTCATTTAGGCAAATATTACAAAACAATATGTTGGGAAAATGAATGAGGAAAAGTGTGTGTGTGTGTGTGTGTGTGTGTGTGTGTGTGTGTGTAAATTCCCACCTTAGATTGTAATGTGGATATATGAAAGTAAATACCAGAAGAATTGCCAAGAGTTGAAACTGGTTACCTGCAGAGAGGTATCATGTGTAAGAAGGGGTTGGTTAAGGGACTGATTTTGATCTCAAGCCTTATAAAACTTTTTTAAAATTTGTAAATATATTATTTTGATATAAACAAACTTTAGGAAGATTTTATACGACATTTTTTGAAAATATAAACAAATTTAAAGAAAAAAAATAGTTCCATTCCCCAGAAACAACCTCCATTCCAAATCATGGAATATTTCCTAGGGTTTCTTTTTTATAATCACATATATTTTTGGCTTTACACATACATGATAATATCTGTGTATATAGTTTATATTATGAGTATTTCTTCAACTTTCTTGGTAAACATCAGGCTTGGTAGCTAAATAATATTCCATCGGATGACTATATAATTTACTGTTGGCCAAACTAATTAAGAGTGAGAAAACCCCTGGAATATAATAAACTTTCAAAATTCTCCACAAAATGCCTTTAAATACCAAGCCTTACTTTCTATAATTTCATGAAGGGAAATTTGTAACTAAAATGCCATACTGATTACATACAGTATTATAAACTAAAATGCAAAGAAGCTCAAAATTTAAAACAGGAAAGAGTCAACACAGGTACTAACCATGTTTTATATGGAATTGGTGCTACTACATGTCTAAGAATACAAGCTACAGAAGTTATCAAAAATGGAAGATAATATATTCATTCACACTGTTATTTATAAGATCATAAGGTTGAAAATAAAAAATATGTACAACATAGAGGACTAGATTACACTCTGGCTATTCCATGAGCTACATTACCAATAAAAATCTATATTATGTTAGGGGCACATGGGTGGCTCAGTCGGTTGAGTGTCTGACTTCAGCTCAGGTCAGGATCTCGTAGTTCACGAGTTTGAGCCCCACACCGGGCTCTGTGCTGACAGTTCAGAGCCTGGAGCCTGCTTCAGATTCTGCGTCTCCCTCTCTGCCCCTCCCCAGCTCATACTCTGGTGTCTCTCTCTCTCTCTCTCTCTCTCTCAAAAATAAATGAAACATTAAAAATTTTTTAAAAAATCTTTATTATGTTATGTGAAAAAAGCAAGATCTAGAACATTATTAAGTATAATTTCAACTGCACTAGAAACCAAAACATATACATACATACAATGTTAACAGTAGTTCTCTTTGGTCATGGAATAGTGATAATTACTTCCTTCTTTTTTTTTTTAATTTTTTTAATGTTTATTTATTTTTGACAGAGAGAGAGACAGAGTATGAGCAGGGGAGGGACAGAGAGAGAGGGAGACACAGAACCTGAAGCAGGTTCCAGGCTCTGAGCTGTCAGCACAGAGCCTGACGTGGGGCTTGAACTCACAGACCACAAGATCATGACCTGAGCCGAAGTCGGACACTCAACCTACTGAGCCACCCTGATAATTACTTCCTTCTTTATACTTATCTATAATGCTCATTACAGAGAACAAACTGTGTTTTTGTTTTTTTTTTACTTAGTGGACATATTTAAGGGATCATTGGCAACTAGGGCTCCAAAATTATTCTTATTATTTATATCTATTCTGCACCAGTGAAAGGATCAAGCATACAAGAATGGCATAAACTACGTAGGTTAAACACACACACACACACAAAACAGGAAACCTTGTAGAGAACTTCAAAACTCTTTGGTATGTACCCAGTAATGAAGAGTTGAAGGGGCTTAAATAAGCACCTTTATCAAATTGCTATGCATCCCAAGTTCTCAGCTAGACTGCTAATACAAAAAAATGAAAAAATGTCCAGCCGCTGCACTAAAGGAGTGCAATTACAAGACAAAAAAACATATAAACAATTGTATGCAGTCTAATTTGCAATAATAGAGGTATTTATTTACATGGTAAATATTCTGATTTTTGAAAGCATATAAGTGGGAATGTAAAATTGTTTGATTTTGCGTCCAAAAGAAAAATAAAGTCAAGTAAATGAACAAGTAGTATTAAGAATTATTTTGCAACTGGGGTACCTGAGTGGCTCAGTCGGTTAAGCACCCAACTTCAGCTCAGGTCCTAATCTCAAGACTCATGGGTTAAAGCCCCATGTCAGGCTCTGTGCAGACATCTCAGAGCCTGGAGCCTGCTTTGGATTTGGTGTCTCCGTCTCTTTCTCTCTCTGCCCCTCCCTGCTTGTTGACTCTCTCTCAAAAATAAAGATCAAAAAAAATTTACAATTATTTAATTGTTAATATTATTCAGTATGGAGTATATAAATTCATACTGAAATAAGCTAACCAGGATATTTTAAGATTTTCCTAACACTAAACATCAGTATTAAAATATACAAACACATTGTGCTCGCTTCGGCAGCACATATACTAAAATATACAAACACAATGAAAATATTAACTATTATTTGAATAATGCTGCTATAAACCATCTGGATATGTTTTTTGGTAAAGACATGTAAACTTTTCTGTTAGGTATATATCTAAGAGAATTGCTGGGTCATAGGGTACGTATACAACACTGTTAAAGCTGAACAAATAGTTCTACTAAGTCGTTGTTCCAATTTACATTCCCACCAGCAGTTTGAGAGTTCTAACTGTTCCAGATCCTTGACAACTCATGGCATTGCCTTTTTTTAATAACCTTCAAAAAAATTAGCTTAAGGATCACAAGAATTTGTAACAGTAGTATAGAGTTTCCATGTACCCTTCATCCAGCTTTCCCCAATGGTAGTAACTTACATAACTATGGTACGTTGTCAAAACCAGAAAATTGATGTTGGTACAATACTATGAATGCAAGCTTATTTGATTTCACCAGTTTTTACATGTGCTTTTTTTGTTTGGTATACAGCTCTATGAAATTTATCATGTATGTAGAATCATGCAATCATTTCCACAAGCAGGATATAGAACTGTTCCACCACCACAAACACAAACCTCTTTTGTGTTATCCCTTAGTATTCATACTTTTCCCCCACAAACCCTAATCCCTGACAACCACTAATCTGTTCTCTACCACCATAATTTTGTTACATCAAGAATGCCATATGAGGTGTGCCTGGGTGGCTCAGTCGGTTAAGTGTCCGACTTCAGCTCAGGTCATGATCTTGCAGTTTGTGAGTTCGAGCCCCATATCGGGCTCTCTACTGTCAACGCAGAGCCTGCTTCAGATCCTGTCTCCCTCTCTCTACCCCTCCCCCTCTTTTTCTCAAAAAATAAACAAATATTAAAAAGAATAAAAAGAATACCATATGAAAGGAATCATATAGCATGTAACCTTTTGAAATTAGCATTTTTCATTCAGCATAATGCCCTTGAGATCCATCCAAGTTCTTTGGATAAATATCAATAGTTTCTTCCTTTTTATTATTGAGTACTATTTCATTATATAGATATAACATAATTTATCCATTCAAATGTTATAAGACACTTGGGTTGTTTCCAGTTTTTGACTGTTACAAATAAAGTTGCTATGAACACTTGTGTATAGGTTTCTATGTGAAAACAAGTCTTCATTTCTCTGGCATAAATTTTTAAAAGTGATTGCAGGATTGTATAGTAAGAATATGTTTAATTGTTTTTTAAAACAACTACTAAGTTGTTTTCCTTTTATTTTTTAAAAAATTTTTAGGTTTATTTATTTTGAGAGAAAGAGAGGGTGAGCAAGCAGGGAAAAGGCAGAAAGAGGGAGAGAGAGAATTCCAAGCAGGCTCTGCTCTGTGTGTGCAGAGCTGGATGCGGGGCTCAAACCCCAGAACCTGTGAGATCATGACCTGAGCCAAAATCGGGAGTCTGGTCACTTAACTGACTTAAGCCACCCAGGCACCCCCCCCCCCAAGTTGTTTTCAAGGAAGAATGGCTGTGTCATTTTACATTCTCATCAACATTGTGGGAGAGATCTAGGTCTCAGCATCCTAATCAGCCTTTTACAGTGTCACCATTTTTTATTTTAGCCATTCTGATATGAAGTGATATCCTGTTGTAGTTTCAGTTTACATTTCCCTATTGGCTAGTGATGAATGTATTTTCAAGTGCTTATTTGCCATGCTGCATTGATCCTCTTAAATGAATGTCAGTTTAAGTCCTTGGCCCGTTTTCTAACTGAAAAATGTTTGTTTTTTCGCTATTACATTTAAAGGATTCCTTACATATTCTGAGTACGAGCCCTTACTAAAAAATGCTATTTGCAAATATTTTCTTCAAGTCTGTGATCTGTCTTTTCTTAACAGGGTCATTCACAAACAAAGTTTTTATTTATTTTACTTTTTTCTAACTGTTTTAAAATTTATTTTTAATTTACATCCAAGTTAGCATATAGTGCAATAATGATTTCAGTAGAATCCAGTGATTCATCCCCTACAACACCCAGTGCACCCCAACAAGTGTCTTCCTTAATGCCCCTTGTCCATTAAGCCCATAACCCCACCCATAACCCCTCCAGCAACCCTTAGTTTGTTCTCTGTATTTAAGAGTCTCATGTTTTGTACCCCTCCTTGTTTTTATATTATTTTTGCTTCCCTTATGTTCATCTGCTTTGTATCTTAAATTCCACATATGAGTGAAGTTATATATTGGTCTTTTACTAATTTCGCTTAGCATAGTATACTCTAGTTCCATCCACATTGTTTTTATAATTTTTTTTAAGTTTATTTATTTGAGAGACAGAGACAGTACAAGTAGGGGAGGGGTAGAGAGGGAGGGAGAGAGAGAGAATCCCAAGTAAGCTCTTCACTGGCAGTACAGAGCCCAAGGCAGGTCTCAAACCCACAAAACTGCAAGATCATGACCTGAGCCAAAACCAAGTTTAATGTTTATCCGATGGAGCAATCTAGGCATCCCTAAAGTGTTTAACTATCCAATTGTTGACTTTTTATCTTCAATGGATTATATCCCTTTGGTGTCATGACTGAAAAAGTATCTGCTTAAACTTAGTTCCTGAATATATTTTTCCCAATGTTTATTTATTCATTTTTGAGAGAGAGAGAGAGAAAATGAATAACAACAAACGTAGGGGAGGGGCAGAGACAGAGGGGTAGAGAGAACCCAAGCAGGCTCCATGCTGTCAGCACAGAGCCAGATGCAGGGCTTGATCCCATGAACCATGAGATCATGACCTGAGCTAAAATCAAGATTCAGGCACTTAACCAACTGAGCTACCCAGGCACCCCTTGAAGATTTTCTTCTATGCTTTCTTATACAAGTATAATGTTTCACATTTAAATTTATGAACCATTTTAGCTTGATTTTTGAATAGGGGTGAGGCTTAGGTCAAGGTTTGTTTCAGCCTGTGAATATGCAATTGTTTCAATACCATTTGTTGAAGAGACCATCCTCCCTTCACTGAAACACTTTTGTATCTTCCTCAAAAATGCTTTTAACTTGCATTTCTCTGATGATTACTAAAGATGAGCACTTTTTGTATGTTTACTGGCCATATGAATACTGTCTTTTGTAAAGTCCTTTTGAAGTTCTTTCCTTTGGCATTGGCTGGTTTATCCTACTAATTTTGTTTAAAAATGTTTTAATGTTTATTTATTACTGAAAGACAGAGAGAGACAGAGCATGAGCATGGGAGGGGCAGAGAGAGGGGGAGACATAGAATCCGAAGCAAGTTCCAGGCTCTGAACTGTCAGCACAGAGCCTGATGCAGGGCTCGAACTCACAAACTGCGAGATCATGACCTGATCTGAAGTCAGACACTTAACCAACTGGGCCACCCAGGTGCTTCTATCCTACTAATTTTTATTAATTCTTTGCATATTCTGGGTAAGAGTCCTTTCTGGATCTATGTATTAAGAGTAGCTTCTCCTAGATATTTGCAAATGGCATATCCAACAAGGGGTAAATATCCAAACTATATAAAGAACTTCTACAAAGCAACACCAAAAACCTCCAAATAATTCTATTAAAAATGGGCAGAGGACCTGAGTGGACATTTTTCCAAAGAAGACATACAGATGGCCAACAAACATAAAAAGATGTTCAACATCACTAACCATCAGGGAAATGCAAATCTCCACAAGGAGATCTCACACCTGTCAGAATGGCTAAAATCAAAAACACAAGAAATAACAAGTGTTAGGATGTAGAGAAAAAAAGAACCCTTGTGCATTACTGGTAGGAATACAAATTGGTACTGACACTGTGGAAAATGTATGGAGGCTCCTCAAAAAATTAAAAATAGAATTAACATATGATGCAATAATTCTACTACTGGGTATTTACCAAAAAAAAAAAAAAAAAAGAAAAGAAAAGAAAAAGAAAACATTATTGCAAAAAGATATATTCACCCCTAAGTTTATTTACTGCAGCATTATTTACAATAGCCAAGATATGGAAGCAACCCAAGTCTATACTGATAAAGGAATGGATGGATAAAGATGTGGTATGGAATATTACTCAGCTTTAAAAAAGAACAAGACTGTACCACTTGAGACAACATGGATGGACCTTGAGAGTTTAATCCTAAGTGAGGTAAGTCAGACAAAGACAAATACCATATGCTTTCACTCATATGTGGAATTTAAGAAAAAAAATGAACAAAGAAACCAGACTCTTCAATATAGAGAACAAACTGGTGGTTGCCAGAGAGGAGGTGAGGGGGGGGTAGGGGTAAATTAGATAAAGGGGATCAAGAGTATGCTTATCTTGATGAGAACTGAGTAATATATACAACTGTTTAATCATATTCTGCACCTGAAACTAACATAAGCACTGTAATGTTAATTGTCTTTTAGTAAAAAAAAAGGGTAACAAACACAAAATCAAAAGTATGTGTTTGTATAAGCATAGAAACTCTACCCATGGTTATATCTGGGTTACTAAATTATAAACAATAGCATTTATTGTCTTCTTTGTGATTTTCCATAGTATCTTTAAAAATGAGAAAATAGCTTCTATTTTGTGGCCTGCCTTTTCATTTTTAACATGAAATTCCTTTGATGACTAAAAATTCTTAATTTTAATGAAGCTCAACTCAACAATATTTCCTTTTACGGTTAGTACTTTGTGGGTCCTTTTCATGAAAGTTTTCTTAATGCAATATCAGGAAAATATTCTTTACTGTTTCCTTCTAAAACTTTTGTTTTAGCTTCCACATTTAAATCTACAAACCACGGATTTAGTTAACAGGGAAATACAGTTTAAGATTACCAAGTCTTACCAGTACATATCAATCACAATAGCTTTAAAAAAACAGACATTGTCAAGTGAAGATGAGGAGAGAGAACAATTGAAACGCCTATATGCTACTGGGAGGGGGGGCGGAGTGCAAACTGGTACAACCATTTTGGAAAAACGTCTTGGTAATATAAGCTAAAGCTGAATGTACACGCATCTTTTACTCAGCAATCTCACTTCTGGGCATATACACAACAGAAACACATACATATGTTTGACAAATGACAGATACAACAATCTTTAAAAAGTTGAATCTTTGGACTTCCACTCTGGCAAGATGGGAGTAGACATACTCTTCTCTATTCCTTACAATAAGGAAAGCAAAAGACCCTAGACATTACATATAAAACAATCATAAGAAGTTTCTGAAAAGTGAGGAAGAGGAGAAAGACTGGCTAGGGACCTTGGGTGCTAAGGAACAACATGGAACTAAGTTCCATAGGATTTCTTCCCAAAACGAGGGCTAAAGAACCCAGCAATCAGGAAATGCCAGTGGATACTGCCAAAAAAAAAGTCTCCAAGAAAATCCTGCTTTCTCTAGCCAAAGGACCAAAAAAAGGGGCACCCTAGAAAGACAGAAAACTTTAAAACAATAATCATTCAATTGCAGTCAAGCAGTACAGAAAAAAAATGTGGTGTACCTCCATCCTTGTCACTAAAGGCTGACTGGGGAGTTCAGACTCCTACCTTCTCCTAGTTGTAACAAGGCATGGCCAGAGTGGTGTCAGAGAAGTCTAAGTTAACACAGTCCTCCTCTCAACCCAGCAGTGTCAGTAAAGACCATGAAGGGAACTCAGACATCCATCCCCACCCAGAAGTTACAAGAAAAACCCTATATCTCTCTACTAGGGTACTATCAAAGGATATATAGTGGAGAGTCAGGAATTATACCACAACCCAGTTAATGAGTTACCCCTGCAGTGTCAGTGGAGGCCCATGGGTAGGGGTTGTAAATAGGCAATCCTAACCCTCCCAGCCAGGATAGTATCGGCAGAAATGTAGTCAGTAGACTCAACTCCCACTCTCATCTTCCATCTGAACATGTGTCAAAAGAGGCCTGCTATAACAGAAAATTTAGATCCACAGTCTCATGAAATAATAAGCAAATATCCAGTTAAATTATATCTTTGTCCTAACAAGAACCAGTAAAATCTCAACTTCAATGAAAAAACGCAATCAGCAGACACCAACACTAAGATGACATAAATATCAGAATTGTCTGACAAGGATGGAAAAAGTTGTTACATTTCTAAATATGCTTCAATAAGGAGTTATTAACACACCTGAGACAAATGAAAAAAAAATTGCCTCAGTAAAGAAATATAAGACATAAAGAAGAACCAAATGGAAATCTTAGAACTGAAAAATATAATAAAAAACTAAACAGTAGAATGTAGAGAACAGAGATTCAATTAACTTTGAAAACAGAACAATAGAAATGACCCTATCTAAACAACAGATAGAAATCAAACAAATAAACAAAAAATCACAGAAAAACAAAATGGAGACTGAGGGACCTATAGGACTCTAACATTATTGTCTACCATTCTTATCACTGGAGTACTAAAAGGAGAGAAAAAAAAAAAAGAAGGGGCTATAATAGTATTTGAAGAAATAACGGCTGAAAATTACTCAAATTTAGCAAGAAACACAAACCTACAGATGCAGAAATTGAATGAACCACAAACAGGGCAAACTCAAAGAAATTCATGCCAAGAAGCATCATTGGCAAACTTTTGAAACTAAGAGAAAAAAAAATCTTGCTCAGGTCATGATCTCACACTCCGTGAGTTCGAGCCCTGCGTCAGGCTCTGTGCTGACAGCTCAGAGCCTGGAGCCTGTTTCAGATTCTGTGTCTCCCTCTCTCTGACCCTCCCCCATTCATGCTCTGTCTCTCTCGGTCTCAAAAATAAATAAACGTTAAAAAAAAAAATTAAAAAAAAAAAGAGAAAAAAAAATCTTGAAATAAGCAAGAAATAGAACCTTACTGACAAGAAAAAAAGATTTTAAAAACAGATTTTTTAAATTAAAATATATTTGACATATAATATTGTATAAAATTAAGGTATACATGTTAATTTGATACACTTATATACTGTAATATGATTGGCACTGTACCAACAATTAGCACCTCTACCATGTAAATATTTTCTTTTTACTGGTTGGAATAATTAAGTTCTAATCTCCTAGGAAGTTTAATGATTATAATATAATACTGTAGTCTACATTTACTTATTGGTTTAGCCACTATGAAAAACAATATGGAGTTTCCTCAAAATTTTGAAAATAAATCTACCATATGATCCAGCAATTCCACTTCTGGGTATATATACAAAAAAAAATGAAAACAGAATGTCAAAGGGATATATGCACTCCCATGTTTACTGCAGCACTATCCACAATAGCCAAGATACAAAAACAACCTAAGGGCCCAGCAACAGATGAATAGATAAAAAAAGATGTGGTATATATGCAATGGGATAGTATTCAGCCATGAGAAAAAAAGGACATTTTGCCATATGTGCCAACATGAATGTACCTTGAACACATAATGCTAAGTGAGATAAGTAAGAGAAAGACAAATACTGCATGATATCACTTTTGTGTGAAATTCAAAAAGCCCAATTCATAAAACAGCAGGTATTTTTGAAAGAAATTATGAAATCCAGAAGGAAGTGGTAAAACATTTTTCAAGTGCAGAAAGAAGAGAAATGCCAACCCAGAATCCTATACCCAGCTAAAACACTCTTCAAAAATGAAGAGGAAATCAAGAAATTCTCTTCTGAAGGTACTCGGGAAATTTATTGCCAGCAGACCTGCTCTGAAAGGATGACTAAAGGAATTTCTCTAGAAAGAATGGAAATGATAAAAGAAAAAATACTGACACATTAGGAAGGAAGAAACAACAATTAAAAAACAAAAAATATGAGTAAATAAAATAATTTTCCTTCCAATTTTTCTAAGTTATAGTTAATTATTGAAGAAAAATTATTATATTAATGTGGTAATCCATTTATGTAGAGAAAAACAGTTAAAACAATTATATTATAAATGGGGAAGAGAAAGGGACATAAGGGCATAAGGTTTCTACACTTAGTTAACATGGTAAAATGATGACATTAGTTGACTATGATAAATTATGTCCATGTAATGTAATACTTAGAGCAACCACTATGAAAGTTATAAAAAGATACATCAAAAAATACCATAGATGAATAAAAATACAATTTCACAAATGGTAAAAAGTAACCCACAGGAAGGGCAGAATAAGAAACCAGAAAAAAAGAGGGGTGCCTATACTGTTTTATACTCTATATACTGTTTTCTAAAGTGGCTGCACCTGCTTGCATTCCCACCAACAGTGCAGAAGTGTTCCCCTTCCTCTGCATACTCTCCAATGCCTGTTGTTTCCTGAGTTGTTAATTTTAGATATTCTGACACTTATGAGGTGGTATCTCATTGTGGTTTTGATTTGTATTTCCCTGATGATGAATGATGCTGAGCATCTTTTCATGTCTCTGTTAGCCATATGAGATGAATTTCTTGAGATGTGATGAAACCATTTTGTATCTTGACTCTATCTTGCATTTGTCAAAACTTATACACTAAAAGGAGTGAATTTGACTGTAGATAGATTTAATTTTTTTAATGTTTATTTATTTATTTTGAGAGAGAGAGAGAGAGAGAGAGAGAGCGCGCACATGAGTAGGGGAGAGGCAGAGAGGGAGACAGAGAATCACAATAAGTCTCTGCAGCGTCAGTGCACAGCCCGACATGGGGCTCGGTCTCACCAACTGTGAGAACATGACCTGAGCCAAGATCAAGAGTTGGACGCTTAACCAATTGAGCTACCCAGGTACTCCTAAAATTATTTTTCTTAATTCTCTATACAAACAAAAAATGTTTCCCACCTCACATTAGTTTCATCATTAAATTCTTCAGCCCATTTTTTCCTTGATTGTGCAGTAGTAGAACCATCTAAACGGTAATAGTCAATGTTTCGCAGCCACTTCCCTTCACCTGGAAATTTAACAAGAAAAAAGAGATTTGATATACATTGTTCTGCTAGTAATAACACATTTTATTCCCCGCTCACCATTTAAAATCTGATTATCATGCATAGCAACACAAAAATTTTTTTAATTAAAGTGTAATTCACAATATTACAAATAAATTTACCACAGATTTACTTCCAATAGATACTGAATAGCAAAGGTACTTTTAAAAAAGTATTTCATCTACATGTGAATTTCTTAAAAGACTTCCTTGATGACAATCTTTTAAAACTGTCAAAAGAATATGGTTAAATTGCATTATGCTCATGAAGCTTGCTTTTAACTGAATTTGTAAATGGCCATGTTTCCTCCCTTATTAACAAGTTGATCCTGGTAAGGGTACCTGACACAGAATGCATTTATTCAATCACTGAACAAATATTTAGTGAATGCCTAATATGCATCAAAAATTACTCTATGGTCTGGCCACATATATCAGCATATATTCCTATTTCATGACAATTGTGTGTGTGTGTGTGGGTGTCTGTGTGTCTGTGTGTGTCTGTGTAAGGACTTTGACTTAATAAGTAAAACAGTTATCAGACATGTCAACTTTTGGACAGTGAGATGAAAATTTACCCAAGACTTACATTAAAACTAAAATACCAAATTTAGTGCTTATGACATTTATATTTTATTATACATTAATTTCCATTACAATTCTCTAAACTCTAAATATAATACTACTATTATCCCTGAATCCGATCCTAGAATCTTAACATAAAAAAAAGGTGACAAAACTGAGATTCAGGTCTTTCGGTGAACTTTTTACTTAAATTTAGTATTTAGTATTAAAGGTGCTTTTTAACATGCTTATTTACTTACCCATGTCTTTACTTATATTTAAAAACTAAAATTTCATTGCTAAAAATGGGTAATAAAGTCTACTTATTTATGGCTTTTATTTCCTTCAATTGGAAAAAAAGGCATACACACAGCTAAGGAAAAGAGAATTTGAAATAGATGATTAGATTAAAAACAGGCTGGAGTCACATATCCATTAATTGATCACCTAAACTGGGTAATTATGAAAGTTAATATGCTAACCATACATAAAATGATATTAATATTTTTTAAATTATTTCAACATATTCACCTTTCGATGATAATACAAATGAATAATCTGTACTAGCACTTCTGGGAATCCAACACTTAAAAAGTGACAAAGTCAAATACACGTTTTTTAAAAATACCAGTTTCACCATTTACTAGCAATTTAATTTAGAAAATGTGAAAATGTGTTTCATTGTGTTTAAAAATGGAGAGTTGAAAGATGGTGGCATAGGAGGACTAGGCTCACGGAGTCCTGCTGATCACTTAGATTCCACCCACATCTGCCTAAATAACCCAGAACACCGCAAGAAGACTAGCTGAACGGACTCTCCAGAGCCAAGCGTAGACAAGAGACCCAATGAAGAGGGTAGGAAGGGCGGAGAGGTGGTGCGCGCTACATGGACTGGTGGGAGGGAGCCAGGGCAGTGGAGGGGCAGCCCGCCTGGCAAGGCAGAGACCCCGAGTCTGACTTGCAAAGCTGAGGGGCCGGATGGAGTCAGTTCTGACAGCCATTGGGAATTAACATCTGGAATGTTATAAGTCAATGGCTCTGCACAGAGGGTGGGAGGGCTAGAGGACAATGGGAGGGAGAGTTGTTGAGCCCCGGAAGACAGAGCTCAGCTTGGTGGGGAAGAAAAGCGCTGGCCAGTGCTACCTCCCTTGCCCATCATGCAGCCAAATTCCCAACGGGAACCAGTTCCCATCACCGAACTTGCTTCACCACGCAAACACCCAACGCTGTGCTTCTGTGGATCCATTCCTCCAACGGATCGGCCTCCCTCCTGGTGCCGCAGGGCCCATCCTGGAGCGGACCAACAAAGGCAAAGCAAGATGAGCCTGCCCCTCCCGCCACTGTGCACCTTGTGGAACCACCCCGGCTAATAAGCCAGATCCTATAGAAGCAGCACCACAAGCCTGGCAGTGTGCAAGTAGTCCAGACATGGGCCACACCACCCCATAGTGAGTCCTGCCCCTGGGAGAGGGGAAGATAAGGTACACACCAGACTGACTGTGGTCCCAGCGGTGGGCTGGGAGCAGACAATGGGTCTGACTACAGCCCCGCCCACCAACACAAGTTATTCAAGACAAAACAGGGGAAATGCCCTGCAGTTCCACACCACTCCAGGGACTATCCAAAATGATGAAACGGAAGAATTCTCCTCAAAAGAAAACTCCAGGAAGTGGCAACAGCTAACGAATTCATCAAAAACAATCTAAGCAATATAAGTGAGAATGAATTTAAAATAATAGTCACAAAATTAATCACTTGGCTTGAAAAAAGTAGAGAGGACAGCAGAGAATCTATTGCTACAGAGATCAAGGGACTAAGAAACAGTCAGGAGGAGCTAAAAAATGCTATAAATGAGGTGCAAAATAAAATGGAGGCGACCATACCTCCGACTGAAGAGGCAGAGGAGAGAATGGGTGAATTAGAAAATAAAATTATGGAAAAAGAGGAAGCTGAGAAAAAGAGACATAAAAAAAATCCAGGAATATGAGGGGAAAATTAGGGACCTAAGTGATGCGATGAAACACAATAATATCCGCATAATAGGGAATCCAGAGGAGGAAGAGAGAGAGAGAAAGGGGATGAAGGTGTACTTGAAGAAATCATAGCTGAGAACTTCCCTGATCTGGGGAAGGAAAAAGGCATTGAAATCCAAGAGGCACAAAGAACTCCCTTCAGATATAACTTGAATCGATCTTCTGAACGACATATCTTGGTGAAACTGGCAAAAATCAAGGATAAAGAGAAAATTCTGAAAGAAGCTAGGGATAAACACGCTCTAACATATAAAGGGAGAATGATAAGACTAGTGACGGATCTACTGAAACTTGGCAGGCCAGAAAAGAATGGCAGGAAATCTTCAATGTAATGAACAGAAAAATATGCAGCCAAGACTCCTTTATCCAGCAAGTCTGTCATACAGAATAAAAGTAGAGATAAAGGTCTTCCCAAACAAACAAAAACTGAAGGAATTCATCACCACTAAATTAGCCCTACAAGAAATCCTAAGGGGGATCCTGTGAGACAAAGTACCAGAGACGTCACTATAAGCATGAAACCTATAGACATCACAATGACTTCTAAACCCCTATCTTTCAATTATATCACTGAATGTAAGTGGACTAAATGCTCCAACCAAAAGACATAGGGTATCAGAATGGATAAAAAAACAAGACCCAACTATTTCCTGTCTACAAGAGACTCATTTTAGACATGAGAACACCTTCAGATTGAAAGTGAGGGGATGGAGAAATATCTACCATGCTCTTGGAAGCAAACAGAAAGCTGGAGTAGCCATGCTTATATCAGACAAACTGGACTTTAAATTAAGGCTGTAATAAGAAATGAAGAGGGGCATTATATAATAATTACAGGGTCTATCCATCAGGAAGAGCTAATAATTATAAATGTCTATACGCTGAATACAGGAGCCCCCAAATATATAAAACAATCACAAACAGAAGCAACCTTATTCATAAGAATGTGGTAATTGCAGGGGACTTTAATACTCCACTTACAATAATTGACACATCATCTAGACACAGGATCAATAAAGAAACAAGGGCCCTGAATGATACACTGGATCACATGGACTTGACAGATATATTTAGAACTCTGCATCCCAAAGCAATAGAGTATACTATCTTCTCGAGTGCACATGGAACATTCTCCAAGATAGATCACATACTGGGTCACAAAACAGCCCTTCATAAGTATAAAAGAATTCAGATCATACCATGTACACTTTCAGAGCACCATGCTATGAAACTTGAAATGAACCACAAGAAAAAGTCAGGAAAACCTCCAAAAGCATGGAGGTAAAGAACACCCTACTAAAGAATGATTGGGTCACACAGGAAATTAGAGAAGAAATTTGAAAATATATGGAAACAGATTAAAATGAAAACACAACAATCCAAATGCTTTGGGATGCAGCAAAGGCAGTCCTGAGAGGAAAATACATTGCAATCCAGGCCTATCTCAAGGAACAAGAAAAATCCCAAATACAAAATCAAACAGCACACCTAAAACAAACTGAAGCAGAACAACAAAGATACTGCAAACCCAGCAGAAGAAGAGAAATAATGAAGAGCAGAGAAGAAATAAACAATATAGAATCTAAAAAAACTGTTGGGGAGATCAATGAAACCAAGAGTTGGTTTTTTGAAAAAATAAACCAAATGGATAAACCTCTAGCCAGGCTTCTCAAAAGGAAAAGGGAGAGGACCCAAATAGATAAAGTCATGAATGAAAATGGAATTATGACAACCAATCCCTCAGAAATACAAGCCATTATCGGGGAATACTATTGAAAACTTACATGCCAACAAACGGGACAACCTGGAAGAAATGGACAAATTCCTAACCACCCACACACTTCCAAAACTCAAACAGGAAGAAATATAAAACTTGAACAGACCCATAACCAGTGAATGAATTGAATCAGTTATCAAAAATCATCCAACAAATTAAGAGTCCAGGACCAGATGGCTTCCCAGGGGAATTATACCAGACATTTAAAGCAGAGATAATACCTATCCTTCTCAAGCTATTCCAAAAAATAGAAAGGGAAGGAAAACTTCCAGACTCATTCTATGAAGCCAGCATTACTTTGATTCCTAAACCGGACAGAGACCCAGGAAAAAAAGAGAACTACAGGCCAATATCCCTGATGAATAAGGATGCAAAAATCCTCAATAAGGTACTAGCAAATCGAATTCAACAGCATAAAAAAAGAATTATTCACCATGATCAAGTGGGATTCATTCTTGGGCTGCAGGGCTGGTTCAACATTCGCAAATCAATCAACGTGATACATCACATTAATAAAAGAAAAGAACCATATGATCCTGTCAATCGATGCAGAAAAAGCATTTGAAAAAATTCAGCATCCTTTCTTAAGAAAAACCCTCGAGAAAGTTGGGATAAAAGGAACATCCTTAAACATCATCAAAGCCATTTGTGAAAAGCCCACAACTAATATCCTTCTCAATGGCAAAAAACTGAGAGCTTTCCCCCTGAGATCAGGAACACAACATGGATGTCCACTCTCACTGCTGTTGTTTAACATAGTGTTGGAAGTTCCAGCATCAGCAATCAGACAACAAAAGGAAATCAAAAGCATCAAAATTGGCAAAGATGAAGTCAAGCTTTCACTTTTCGTAGATAACATGATAGTACACATGGAAAATCTGATAGACTCCACCAGAAGTCTGCTAGAACTGATACATGAATTCAGCAAAGTTGCAGGATACAAAATCAATGTACAGAAATCAGTTGCATTCTTATACACTAACAATGAAGCAACAGAAAGACAAATGAAGAAACTGATCCCATTCACAATTGCATCGAGAATCATAAAATACCTAGGAATAAACCTAACCAAAGATGTACAAGATCTGTATGCTGAAAACTACAGAAAGCTTATGAAGGAAATTGAAGAAGATATAAAGAAATGGAAAAACATTCCATGCTCATGGATTGGAAGAATCAATATTGTTAAAATGTCAATACTACCCAAAGATACGTACATTTTCAATGCAATCCCAATCAAAATTGCACCAGCATTCTTCTCGATGCTAGAACAAGCAATCGTAAAATTTGTATGGAAATACAAAAGACCCCGCATAGCCAAAGTAATTTTGAAGAAGATGACCAAAGCAGGAGGCATCAAAATCCCAGACTTCAGCCTCTACTACAAAGCTGTAATCATCAAGACCACATGGTATTGGCACAAAAACGGACACATAGACCAATGGAATAGAATAGAAACCCCAGAATAGACCCACAAAAGTATGGCCAACTAATCTTTGACAAAGCAGGAAAGAATACCCAATGGAAAAAAGACACTCTCTTTAACAAATGGTGCTGGGAGAACTGGAGAGCAATATGCAGAAGGATGAAACTAGACCACTTTCTTACACCATTCACAAAAATAAACTCAAAATGGATAAAGGACCTGAATGTGAGACAGGAAACCATCAAAACCCTAGAGGAGAAAGCAAGAAAAAGTCTCTCTGACCTCAGCCGCAGCAGTTTCTTACTTGACACAGTCCCAAAGGCAAGGGAATTAAAAGCAAAAATTGAATTCTTGGGACTTCATAAAGATAAAAAGCTTCTGCACGGCAAAGGAAACAACCAACAAAAGTAAAAGGCAACCAACGGAATGGGAAAATATATTTGCAAATGACATATCGGACAAAGGGCTAGTATCCAAAATCTATACAGAACTCACCAAACACCACACCCGAAAAATAATCCAGTGAAGAAATGGGCAGAAAACATGAATAGACACTTCTCTAATAATAGACACTTTCATGGCCAACAGGCACATGAAAAGATGCTCAATGTCGCTCCTCATCAGGGAAATACAAATCAAAACCACAGTCAGATACCACTTCACACCAGTCAGAGTGACTTAAATGAACAAATCAGGAGACTATAGATGCTGGAGAGGATGTGGAGAAATGGGAACCCTCTTGCACTGTTGGTGGGAATGCAAACTGGTGCAGCCGCTCTGGAAAACAGTGTGGAGGTTCCTCAGAAAATTAAAAATAGACCTACCCTATGACCCAGCAATAGCACTGCTAGGAATTTAGCTAAGGGATACAGGAGTGCTGATGCATAGGGCACTTTTACCCCAATGTTTATAGCAGCACTTTCAACAATAGCCAAATTAGGGAAAGAGCCTACATGTCCATCAACTGATGGATGAATGGATAAAGAAATTGTGGTGTGTATACACACACAATGGAATACTACTTGGCAATGAGAAAGAATGAAATATGGCCTTTTGTAGCAACGTGGATGGAACTGTAGAGGGTTATGCTAAGTGAAATAAGTCATACAGAGAAAGAAAGATACCATACGTTTTCACTCTTATGTGGATCCTGAGAAACTTAACAGAAGACCATAGGGGAGGGGAAGAAAAAAAAAAGGAGGTTAGAGAGGGAGGGAGCCAAAGCATAAGAGACTCTTAAAAACTGAGGGGGCGCCTGGGTGGCACAGTCGGTTAAGCGTCCGACTTCAGCCAGGTCACGATCTCGTGGTCCGTGAGTTCGAGCCCCGCGTTGGGCTCTGGGCTGATGGCTCAGAGCCTGGAGCCTGTTTCCGATTCTGTGTCTCCCTCTCTCTCTGCCCCTCCCCCGTTCATGCTCTGTCTCTCTCTGTCCCAAAAATAAAAATAAAAACGTTGAAAAAAAAAATAAAAAAAAAAAAAACAAAACTGAGAACAAACTGAGGGTTGATGAGGGGTGGGAGGGAGGGGATGGTGGGGATGGGTATTGAGGAGGGCACCTTTTGTGATGCGCACTGGGTATTATATGGAAACCAATTTGACAATAAGTTTCATATTTAAAAGTAAATAAATAAAAAATAAAAAATAAAAATGGAGATAGTCCAATACCTACTGCATATGGTTATTGTTTTTTAAATGAGTTGATATAAGAGAAAAAATCCTTAGAACAGTGCCTATCACACAGTAATTAAGCTTACTGAGCACTTAATATTACCACCCCAAGATCCTACATCAAATTATATCTGTCTCTAATATGGCACATTAATATGTGACCATTTCTGTAACATAATTTCCTGTAATACCCCTTGAACCTAGTTCAGTGCCCAATACACAGTCATAGAAGTAGAAATAGTAGTAGTGGTGGTGGTGGTGACAAAACAGAAACTGAACTGATTAATGGTTAAAATAAACGTTTGTTGAAGATATTAAATATGAACTAACAACCACATGGAAAAATATTCAACCTTGCCAGTAGTCAGAAAAATACAAATCAAAACAAGAACAATTGTTTTTACCCATTAAAGATGGGGAAAATATAATTTCAGTACTACAGGTATATAGTAAAATGGGCATTTGCCATTTATTCATGGTAGTATAAAAACTCATATGTTTCCTAGCACTTTGCCTTTCATATAATGAAGCACTGCCAGAACATAGAAATGAACTCATAAAACTAATACTGGATAACAGAAAAACCTATTTTAGCCAACAATACATATAACCATAGTCAAATCAAGTAATACATATACATACTACCTATATATATATATATATGTATATATGTATGTATAACATATACATATATGTTAAAGGTATATGAATAAGGAAGGACCTCAGAAACAAAGAAGGCAGGGAATGAAAAACATTAAAAAGTGCCAGTATATACCAAGCACTTAAACCTAATGGGCACATAAAAAATGCATCACAAGAGCATGATTCTCTATGGAAAACAACTAGAGAATATCCAGATAAGGACAATGTATTACCTTGCAAATTCAGCAAGTATTTACTATAGACCTACTACATGTTCAATACTATGCTGGACATCAGTAAAGCCTTGCCTGACTGCTTTACATCTTGTCCCCCAAAACTCCCTATTACCTTTATAGTATTTCATTATTTATCCACTGCATTTTTTTACAACTATATATTTCTTTGGTGGGGAAGGCAAGATGGCAGAACAGCACGGAAGTTTTTTGTGGGTTCTACGTCCATGAAATACAGCCAGACCAACACTAAACTATCCTGCACACCTAGAAAACTGATTTGAGGATTAACACAACAATCTGCACAACCTGAACCACAGAATTCAGCAAGTACCCGGCATGGAGAGGTGAACTTGGGGAGCGAGAAGCCACGGTGAGCAGGGACCCGCTTTTGTGGGCGGAGAGAGGATGGAGATGGGGGGGGGAGAGAATCCAGGAAAAGTACTCCTCCGCAAAAGCAGCTGGAGAGAAAGTGGAAAATTGGATACAGCCACAGGGACTGAAATAAAAGTGGAGAAGGGAGAAGGGAGAAAGGAGAAAGGAGAAGGTTTCAATTCCATTAAGACTGTAAACAAGGGGAGCACAGAGTCTGCAACTCTACAGCTCCAAACCTGGCAATGCTCTAGTGAGAAGAGTGAATCCCCAGGAATAGAGTGGGGTCCGGGAGGTTCTTGGGCCACACGGGGAAAAGCAGTTCCACTGCTGGAAGGGCATTTGGTACAGATTGTTGAGGCCCCTTGGTCCCAGCAGACCCCAGAGAATGCCCACATTCGCTGGTGCTGGAACAAGGTCATTAAGGGTGATGCCTGGTGCCAGATGTGTGCTGTGATTTTCCATAATCCCAGAAACGCTGCTGCTACACAACCTCGCGAACTTTTTCTGGGGTGGGCAGGCACCTGGCCGTAGTCTCAGGACACCGGCAGCAGCAGGGTCCAGCAAGCGTTCCTGGGTGCAGCTGGCATTCGGCCACTGCTTGATGAGAACCTCCCGCAGAGGGGCGGAACTGGTCAAAGCCGCACTCCTTCAGAAGTAAGGCACAAGGGAAAACAACCGCATCTGAGACAAAACTCAGGAGAGAGGTACTGCCTGGGGCTTGGTCACGGACCAAGCGGGGAGTGGATGAAAGCTGAAGACAGAAGACAGGTGTGTGATTGCTGATCAGGGAGAACAGAGTTCTGATACTAGAGACCTGGGTAGCTGGGTGATGCCATTTTCACCGCTCCGGCGCATACACATCCACAAGCGCCACAACACTCCACCCCAGTAGGCTAGCAGCGCCATCTAGTGGAGAACGGAGCCACTACACTAAGCCCCGCCCAACTGGGCCAACCTCCCTCTTCAAGAACACAAATCTCACTGCCTGCTTAGTTTATGGACTATGAAGTGCTTCACAGTCTGACTTCTAGGGGAAAACAAAGTAATTTCAGTCGTATTTCAATCTGTTAGGAGGTCCATCTGTTCAAATTTCGTTCTTTTTTTTATATTTTTCACTTCTTTTTCTTGAATACAGAAAAAACTCATTTTTACTTACAACTTTTATTAAAAATATTTTTTTATTATATGTTTTGCTTTTATGTGAATTTTTTCAACTTCTATTTTACTTCCATCATTTTATTTTAGTCTGCTACAGTGTATTCACTTTTTCAAATTTTCAAACAATTTCCTTTTTTTCTTTTTCCTCTCTTGCTTTCTCGTTTCTTTCTCTTCAATACAGAGAAAAAATTAATTTTTATTTTCAATTTTTATTAAAAATTTTTCTTTAAATTTTTACTATATTTTTAACATTTATGTAAGTTTTTCAAATTCTATTTTATTTCCATCATATTATTTTAGGCTACTACAGTGTATTTACTTTTTCAAATGATTTCCTTTTTTTCCCTAGTTTTCATTTCTTTTCTTTTTCTTGACTACAGAAAAACTTCATTTTTATTTTTAATTCTTATTAAAAATATTTTTCTGTAATTTTTTCTACAATATTCATTACTTTTGGGTACTATTTTTTCCAATTCTCTTTTACTTCCATCATTTCATTTTAGTCTACTTCAGTGTATATATTTTTTCAAATTCTCAAACAATTTTTTTTTCTTTATTTTCCCTTTTTCTCTAATCTATCAAAACACTTTCAACACCCAGACCAAAACACACCTAGGATCTAGCATCATTTATCCCATTTGTGTGTGTGTGTCTTTTTTTTTTACCTCATTAATTCCTTTTCTCCCTTCAAAATGACAAAACGAAGGAATTCGCCCAAAAAGAAAGAACAGGAAGAAACGACAGCCAGGAACTTAACCAACCCAGATATAAGCAAGATGTCTGAACCAGAATTTACAATCACAATAATAAGAATACTAGCTGGAGGTGAAAATAGATTAGAATCCCTTCTGCAGAGATAAAAGAAGTAAAAACTACTCATGATGAAATAAAAAATGCTTAACTGAGCTGCAATCACAGATGGATGATGCGGCAGCAAGGATGGATGAGGCAGAGAAGAGAATCAGCGATATAGAGGAAAACTTATGGAAAATAATGAAGCAGAAAAAACAGGGAGATTAAGGAAAAAGAGCACGATTTAAGAATTAGAGAAATCAGTGACTATTTAAAAAGGAACAACATCAGAATCATAGGGGTCCCAGAAAAGGAAGAGACACAAATAGGGGTAGAAGGGTTATGTGAGCAAATCATAGCAGAAAACTTTCCTAACCTGGGGAAAGACACAGAAATCAAAATCCAGGAAGCACAGAGGACCCCCATTAGACTCAACAAACACCGACCATCAACAAGGCACATCATAGTCAAATTCACAAAATACTAAGGCAAGGAGAGAATCATGAAAGCAGCAAGGGAAAAAGGTCCCTAACCTACAAGGGAAGACAGATCAGGTTTGCAGCAGACCTATCCACAGAAACTTGGCAGGCCAGAAAGGAATGGCAGGATATATTCAATGTGCTGAATCAGAAAAATATGCAGCCAAGAATCTTCTACCCACCAAGGCTGTCATTCAAAATAGGAGAGATAAAGAGTTTCCGAGACAAACAAAAATAAAAGGAATTTGTGACCACTAAACCTGCCTAGCAAGAAATTTTAAGGGGAACTCTCTGAGGGGAGAAAAGGTGAAAAAAAAAAAATATATATATATATAAATACCAAAAGCAACAAAGATTACAAAGGACCAGAGAACACCACCAGAAACTCCAACCCTACAAGCATCATAATGGCAATAAATTCATATCATTCAGTACTCACTCTAAACATCAATGGACTCAGTGCTCCAATCAAAAGACACAGGATAACAGAATGGATAAGGAAACAAGATCCATCTATATGCTGTTTACAAGAGACCCACTTTAGACCTAAAGAAACCGTCAGACTGAAAGTAAGGCGACTGAGAACCAACTATCATGCTAATGGTCAACAAAAGAAAGCTGGAGTAGCCATACTTACATCACACAATCTAGACTTTAAAATAAACACTGTATCAAGAGATGCAGAAGGGCATTATATCATTATCAAAGGATCTATCCACCAAGAAGTCCTAACAATTTTAAACATTTATGCTTCAAATGTGACATCACCCAAATATGTAAATCAATTAATCACAAGCATAAACTCATTGACAGTAATACCATAATAGTAGGAGACTTCAACACCCCACTCACAGCAATGGACAGATCATCTAATCAAAAAATCAACAAGGTAACAATGGCTTTGAATGACACACTGGACCAGATTGACTAGACAGATATATTCAGAACATTTCATCCTAAAGCAACAGAATATACATTCTTCTCCAGTGCACATGGAACGTTCTCCAGAACAGATTATATACTGAGACACAAACCAGCCCTAAGCAAGTACAGAAAGATTGATATCATACCATGCATATTTTCAGACCACAACACTATGAAACTGAAATAAACCACAAGAAAAAAATTGGAAAGGTAACAAATACTTGGAGACTGAAGAACGTCCTACTAAAGAATGAATGGGTTAACCAAGAAGTTAAAGAGGAAATTAAAAACTATATGGAAGCCAATGAAAATTATAACACCACAACCCAATACCTCTGGGACACAGCAACGGTAGTCATAAGAGGAAAGTATACAACAATTCAGGCCTTCCTTTTTTCTTTTTTTATATGAAACTTGTCAAACTGGTTTCCATAAAACACCCAGTGCTCCTACCAACAGGTGCCCTCCTCAATACCCCTCACCCACCCTCCCCTCCAAAGAAGGAGGAAGAAAGATCTCAGATACACAACCTAACCTTATAGCATAAGGAGCTGGAAACAGAACAGCAGCAAATAAAACACAAAACCAGCAGAAGACAGGAAATAATAAAGATTAGAGCAGAAATTACTGCTATCAAAACCAAAAAAAAAAACCCAAAAAACAAAAAAACAGTAGAACAGATCAATATAACCAGAAGCTGGTTCTTTGAAAGAATTAACAAAATTGATACACCCTAGCCAGTTTAATCAAAAAGAAAAAGGAAAGGACCCAGATAAATAAAATCAAGAATGAAAGAGGAGAGATCACAAGCAACACAGCAGAAACAAAAACAATAATAAGAGAATATCATGAGCAATTATATGCCAACAAAATGGGCAATCTGGAAGAAATGGACAAATACCTAGAAAAATATACACTACCAAAATTGAAACAGGAAGAAACAGAAAACTTGAAAAGACCCATAACCAGTAAGGAAATCGAATTAGTAATCAAAATCTTCCAAAAAACAAGAGTCCAAGGCCAGATGGCTTTCCAGGCGAATTCTACCAAACATTTAAGGAAGAGTTAACACATATTCTCTTGAAGCTGTTCCAAAAAATAGAAATGGAAGGAAAACTTCCAAACTCTTTCTATGAAACCAGCAATACTTTGATTCCAAAACCAGAGACCCCACTAAAAGGAACTATAGACCAATTTCCCTGATGAACATGGATGCAAAAATCCTCAACAAGATATTAGCCAACCGGTTCCAACAACACATTAAAAAAGTTATTCACCACGACCAAGTGGGATTTATACCTGGGATGCAGGGCTGGTTCAGTATCTGTAAAACCATTAACGTGATTTATCACATCAATAAAAGAAAGGACAAGAACCATATGGTGTTTTCAATAGATGCAGAGAAAGCATTTGATGAAATACAGCATCCTTTCTTGATAAAAACCCTCAAGAAAGTCGGGATAGAAGAGCATACCTTGAGATCATAAAAGCCATGTATATACGACACAACGCTAATATCATCCTCAATGGGGAAAACCTGAGAGCTTTCTCCCTAAGGTCGGGAACAAGACAGGGATGTCCGTCCATTCTCGCCACTGTTATTCAATATAGTATCGGAGGTCTTAGCCTCTGCATTCAGACAACACAAAGAAATAAAAGGCATCCAAATCGTCCAGGAGGAGGTCAAACTGTCACTCTTCACAGATGACATGATACTCTATATGGAAAACCCTAATGATTCCAGCAAAAAAACTGCCAGAATTGATCCATGAATTCAGCAAAGTTGCAGGATATAAATCAATGCACAGAAATCGGTTGCATCCCTTTACACCAACAATGAAGCAACAGAAAGAGAAACCAAGGAATTGATTCCAGTTACAATTGTACCAAAAACCATAAAATACCTAGGAATCAATCTAACAAAAGAGGAGAACAATCTATACACTGAAAAGTATAGAAAGCTTATTAAAGAAATTGAAGAAGACACAAAAAAATAGAAAAAGATTCTATACTCCTGGATAGGAAGAACAAATGTTGTTAAAATGTCAATACTACCCAAAGCAATCTACATATTCAATGCAATCCCTATCAAAATAACACCAGCATTCTTCACAGAGCTAGAACAAATAATCCTAAAATTTGTATGGAACCAGAAAAGACCCCGAATAGCCAAAGCAGTCTTGAAAAAGAAAACCAAAGCAGGAGGCATCACAATCCCAGACTTTAAGCTATCATCAAGACTATGGTACTGGCACAAGAACAGACTCTCAGATCAATGGAACAGAATAGAGAACCCAGAAATGGACCCACAAACATATGGCCAACTAATCTTTGACAAAGCAGGAAAGAATAGCCAATGGAATAAAGACAGTCTCTTCAGCAAGTGGTGCTGGGAAAACTAGACAGCAACATTCAGAAGAATGAACCTGGACCACTTTCTTACACCGTACACAAAAATAAAATCAAAATGGATGAAAGACCTCCATGTAAGACAGGAAGCCATCAAAATCTTGAGAAGACAATAGGCAAAAACCTCTTTGATCTTGGCCGCAGCAACTTCTTACTCAACATGTCTCCAGAGGAAAGGGAAACAAAAGCCAAAATGAACTACTGGGACCTCATCAAAATAAAAAGCTTCTACACAGTCAAGGAAACAATGGGCAAAACTAAAAGGCAACTGACAGAATGGGAGAAGAGATTTTCAAATGACATATCAGATAAAGGGTTAGTATCCAAAATCTATGAAGAACTTATCAAACTCAACACCCAAAAAACAAATAATCCAGTGAATAAATGGGCAAAAGACATGAATAGACACTTCTCCAAGGAAGAAATCCAGATTGCCAACCGACACATGAAAAAATGCTCAACATCAGTCATCATCGGGGAAATACAAATCAAAACCACAATGAGATACCACCTGTCAGAATGGCTAACATTAACAACTCAGGCAACAACAGATGTTGGGGAGGATGCAGAGAAAGAGGGTCTCTTTTGCATTGTTGGTGGGAATCCAACTGGCGCAGCCACTCTGGAAAACAGTATGGAGGTTACTCAAAAATTAAAAATAGAACTACCATACTACCCAGCAATTGCACTACTAGGCATTTATCCAAGGGATACAGGTATGCTGTTGCAAAGGACACATGCACCCCAATGTTTATAGCAGCACTATCAATACTAGCCAAAGTATGGAAGAGCCCAAATGTCCATCGATGGATGAAGGGATAGAGAAGATCAGGTGTGTGTGTGTGTGTATATATATACACACACACACACACACACACACACACACACACACACACACACTAA
>NW_024420424.1:6970425-6997850 GCF_014898765.1 Herpailurus yagouaroundi | reverse complement strand
CATATGGTATCTGTCTTTCTCTGTATGGCTTATTTCACTTAGCATCACACTCTCCAGTTCCATCCACGTTGCTACAAAGGGCCATATTTCATTCTTTCTCATTTCTGGCAAACATTTTAAAAAGAACTAACATCAATTCTTCCCAAACTCTTTCATTTTTTTTCAAACTCTTTCAAAAAACAGGAAAAGGAATACTTCCCAACTCATTAAAATGAGGGCAGTATTAGCCTCATACCAAAACCAAATAGCAAAAGAACACAAAACTGAAAACTAGTATCTCTTATGAATAAGGATGCACAAATCCTCAACAAAATATTAGAAAACAGAATCCAGCAACATATAAAGCGAATTATATACCATGACCAAAAGGGATTTATCCCGGGCATGCAAGGTTGGTTTACTATCTGACATTCAAAGTAATGTACCATATCAAAAGAATTTTAAAAACCCATATGATAATCTCAGTAGATGCAGAGAAATCATTTGACAATATCTAACACCATTCATGATAAAAAAATTACAAAACTGGAAATAGAAAGGAACTTCCTCAGCTTCTGTGAAAAAACTACAACACTATACTAATGGTGAAAGATCAGATGCTCTCTCCCCCAAGATTAAGAACAAGAAAAGGGCATCTGCTCTTGTCACTCAACACTGTACTAAGAGGTATAACCACGGAAATTGGTCAAGAAAAAGAAATAGAAGTAATCCACATTGGAAAGGAAAATATAAATTATCTTTATTTGCAAATAATATGATCTTGTATATGGAAAACCCTTTTTCCACTTAAAAACTATTAGGACTAATAATTGAATTAATATGCAAAACTTAATTTTTTTAAAACATTTGCAAGACACAATCCAAAATTATTATTAAAAACAAAATTCCATTTAAATTACCATCAAAAAGAATAAAATAAGTAGGAATAAATTAACACACAACATGCAAAATGTATGTACTAAAAACTACAAAACACTTGTGAAAGAAAATTAAAGACTTAAATGAATCCTAAAACATCCTAGTTCATGGATCAGAAGACTGAATATTGTTAAGATGGCAATGCTTCCTAAAATGAAATAAAGATTCAACGTAATCCCTATCATAATCCCAATTAGAATCCTAATCAGAATCCCTGTGCTGACTTCTCTGTAGAAATTTACAAACTGATTTGAAAATTCATATGGAATTGCCAGGGACCCAGAATAGCCTAAACAATCTTGAAGAAGAACAAAACAGGATGATTCACTTTCAAAACTTACTTTCAAAGCAAAGATAGTCAAGACAGTATGTTACTGGCATAAGGACTGATATAGATTAGTGGAATAGAACTAAGAATCAAGAAATAAGCCTACGGGTCTATGACCAGCTGATTTTCAACAAGGGTGCCAAGACCATTAAACAGGGAAAGAATAGTCCTTTCAAGAAATAGTGCAAGGATAACTGAATAGCCACAGCAAAAGACTGAAGTTGGACCTTTACTTCACATCATATATAGAAATTTGGACCTTAACTTCACATTATATATAGAAATCAACTCAAAATGGATCAAAAACCTAAATATAAGAGCAAAAGCTATACAATTCTTTGAAGGAAACATAGGGATAAATCTTCATGAACATATCTGGCAATGGTTTTTTAGATATAACACCAACAGCACAAGTAACAAAAGAAAATACAGATCTCCTGGACTTCATCAAAAAGAGTAACTTGTGTCCATCAAAAAATACTATCAAGAAAGTGCGGGGCACCTGGGTGGCTCAGTCAGTTAAATGTCTGACTTCAGCTCAGATCATGATCTCGCAGTTCATGGGTTTGAGCCCTGCATCTGGCTCTGTGCTGACAGTTCAGAGCCTGGAGCCTGCTTCAGATTCTGTGTCTCCCTCTCTCACTGCCCCTCTCCCCCTCTCTCTCAAAAACAAAAATGAATAAACACTAAAATTTTTTAAAAAAGAAAGTGAAATGACAACCCACAGAACAAGAGAAAATATTTGTGAATCATATATTTAATAAGAGCTTCATATGCAGAAAATATAAAACAAACCTCCTAAAACTTAACTCAATGACAAATAACTAAATTCAAAAATGGGCAAAGGACCTCAATAAACATTTCTCCAAAGATACAAATAGTCAATAAAAACATGAAAAGATGTTCAACATTATGAGTCATTAGAGAAATACAAATCAAAATCACAATGAGATACCACTTCATAGCCACTAGGATGGCTTTACAAGCTGGCCTTATTTTATTGTGATATTTCTCACATACTGTTTTTTCACAAATTGAAGGTTTGTGGCAACCCTGTGTCAAGCAAGTCTATTGGTACATTTGTGCACTCTGTGTCTCTGTGTCACATTTTGGAAATTCTAGCAATATTTCAAACTTTTTCATTATCATATTCGTTATGGTGACCTGTGTTCAGTAAAATCTGATGTTACTATTGTAACTATTTTGAGGTACAACAAATTACACCCACTGAAGACAGAGAACTTCACTAATATGTGTTGTGTATGTTCTGACTGTTCCACCAACTGGCCAATCCCCCACATTTCTCCCTCTCCTCAGACCTTCCTATTTCCTGAGACACAATAATAATGAAATTGGGCCAATTAATAACCCTACACTTGGCCTCTAGGTGTTCAAGTAAAAGGAGGAGTCATATGTTTCTCACTTTAAGTCAAAAGCTAGAAATGATTAAGCTTAATGAGGAAGGCATGTTGACAGATGCGATGGGCCTAAAGCTAGGCCTCTTCTGCCAGTTAGCCAAGTTGTAAATGCAAAGGAAAAGTTCTCCAAGGAAATTAAAAGTGCTACTCCAGTGAACACATGAATGTTTAAAGAAGCAAAACAGTCTTATTACTGATGTGGAAAAAGTTTTAGTGGTCTGGATAGAAAATCAAACCAGTCATAACATTTCATTAGGCCAAAATCTAATCCAGAGCAAGGCCCTAACTCTCTCCAGTTCTATGAAAGCCAAGAGAGGTGAAGAAGCTGCAAAATAAAAGTTTAAAGCAAGCAGAGGTTGACTCGTGAGATATAAAGAAAGTGGTCTCCATAACACAAAAGTGCAAGGTGAAGCAACAAGTGCTGATGTAAAAGCTGTTGCAGGTTATCCAGAAGATCTAGCTAAAATAATTAGTAAAGGTGGCTATACTAAACAATATATTTTCAATGTAGACAAAACAGCCTTCTATTACAAGATGATGTCATCTCTGACTTTCATAGCTAGAGAGAAGTCAATGCCTGGCTTCAAAACTCAAAGAACAGACTGACTCTCTTCTTAGGGGCTAATTCAGCTGGTAACTTTAAGTTGAAGCTAATACTCATTTACTATTCTGAAAATCCAGGGCCTCTGAAGAATTAAGCTAAATCTACACTGCCTGTGCTCTATAAAGGGAACAATAAGGCCTGGATGATGGCACATCTGTTTTTGACCTGGTTTACTAAGTATTTTAAGTCCACTGTTGAGGCCTACTGCTCAGGGAAAAAAAGGCTTCTTTCAAAATATTACTGCTCATTGACCATGCACCTCATCAGCCAAGAAGTCTTATGAAAATGAACACAAGATTAATGTTGTTTTCATGATCTGCTAACACACCATTTATTCCGCAGCCCATAGATGAAAGAGTAATTTAAACATTCGAGTTTTATGATTTAAGAAATACATTTTGTAAGGCTGTAGCCTCAAAATAAATTGAAAACCTTCTGGAAAGCATTTACCATTCTAGGTGCTATTAAGAACATTTGTGGGGGCACGTGGGTGACTCAGTCAGTTAAGCATCCAACTTGATTTCAGTTCAGGTCATGATCTCACAGTTCATGGGTTCGGACCCACATTGGGTTCTGCACTGATGGTGCAGAACCTGCTTGGGATTCTCTCTCTCCCTCTCTCTTTGCTCCTCCCCTGCTTGCATGCACACACTCTCTCTCTTTCAAAATAAAAAATAATAAAAAAGAACATTTGTGATTCATGGGAAGAGGTCAAAATATCGACATTTGGAAGAAGTTGAATCCAACCCTCATAGATGAATTTTAGAGGTTCAAGATTTCACTGGAAGAAATAACTTCAGATGTGATTGAAATAGCAAGACAACTGGAATTAGAAGTGAAGCCTGAGGGATGCCTGGGTGGCTCAGTCGGTTAAGCATCCAACTCTTGGTTTCAGCTCAGGTCATAATCTCACACTTTAGTGGGTTTGATCCCTACATTGGGCTCCACCCTGGCAGCACAGAGCCTGCTAGGGATTTTCTGTCTCCCTCTCTACCCCTCCCCCACTCACACTGTCTCTCTCTTAAAATAAATAAACTTAAAAAAGTTTTTTGAAAAAAAAAAAGAGAAGTGAAGCCTGAAGATAGGACTGAATTGTTGCAATGTCAAGATAAAACTTGAACAAATGAGAATTTGCCTCTTACAGATGAGAAAAAGAAGTGGTTTCTTGAGGTGGAATCTACTTCTGGTGAAGATGCTGTGAAGATCACTGAAATGACAACAAATGATCCAAAATGTTATATAAACTTATTTGATAAAGCAGCAGCAGGGTTTGAGAAGACTGAATCCAATTTTGAAAGGAATTCTATTGGGGGCAAAATGTTATCAAACAGCATTTCATGCTACACAGAAACTGTTCATGTAAAAAGTCAATCAATGCAGCAAACTTCACTGCTGTCTTATTTTTTTAATGATTATTCATTTTTTTGAGAGAGAGCGTGAGTGGGGGAGGGGCAGAGAGAGAGAGAGAGGGAGACAAAGAATCCAAAGCAGGCTCCAGGCTTTTTTGCAGTGGTCTGCAATCAAACCCTCAATATCCCTGAGGTATGCTTATAATAAAACAAAGCAAAGCAAAGCAAAGCAAAACAAAACAGAAGATAACTATTGGTGAAGATGTGGAGAAACTGGAACCCTTGTACACTGCTTGTGGAAATGCAAAATAGTACAGCCAGTAAGGAAAACAGTTTGGTGGTTCCTCAATAAGTTAAACATAAAATTACCACAATACCCAATAATTCCATTCCTAAGTACACAACCAAAAGTAGTGAAAACAGATGCTTAAATACTTGAATACAAATATTTATCATAGCACTGTTCACAACAGTCAAAAGGTGAAAACAACCCAGATATATATGAATGAATAAATGGATAATCAAAATGTGGGTATTATCCATACAATGGAATATTAGGTCTTTATTACCTAATGAATACAATATTGACACATGCTACAACATGGAATAACCCTGAAACACACTATATGAAAAAAAACAGTCACAAAAAAACACATATTATATGAATCCCTTTATATGAAAGTTTCAGAACAGGTTAATCTATAGAAACAGAAAATAGATTGATGAGTGACTGCTTAAGGTTTGAAGAGGTGGAAGGCACAGGTAGGAGGGTAACAGCTAAAGGGTACAGGGTTTCTTTGGTGGCAATTAAAATGGTTGAAAGTTGTGGTGATGGTTGCACAACTCCATGAATACACTAAAAACCAAAAAACTGTTCACTTAAAATGGTTGAACTGCATGATATGTGAATTATATCTCAATAAAGCTCTTTACAAAAACAAACAAAAAATCTTATTTTATGTTACAATTCCAACAGTTAAGACCATATTTACCTAGATAAGGACAAGAAGAATGTGCAGAAAAAATGAATACATTAAAGTTGTGTGTCTGGGTAGTATTTTTTTCTTTTATTGTTAAAATGCTTGTAAAATACATTTAAACGAAGGTTTCAAAAATTATAATACAGTGCTCGCTTCGGCAACACATATACAAAAATTATAATACAGAAATGTTTGTAACTTACCTTTATAAATAAGAGGTTTATCTTTATCTTCCGTCTTTTCCCTACTAGCCAATTCAAGAAAATCTTCAATCAAGTCCAGAGATATGAGAGACTGGCTGAAAACAAGGCTAAAAAAATGGAGAGTGTTCATGAATTAGAATATTCACATAGTAAAGATATCACTTCTTCCCAAATTGGTCTACAAATTCAACACAATTCTAATCAAAACTATAGTATGACTTTTGAGAAATTAACAAGCTGATTCTAAAGTTTATATGAGAATGCTGAGCACACACAGTACCCAAAACAACTTTGAAAAAGTTGGAGGCCTAACTCTACATGATTTCAACGTTTACAAAGCTTAAGTAATCAGAATGTAGTGCTGATTAAGGGACAAGCACAAATCAATGGAACAGAATATAGGGTCCAGATATAGAAAGCCACACAATATAGTTAGCTAAATGGTTTTTTACAAAGAGCAGAGGCAATTCAGTGGAAAAAGGATAATTTTTTCAACAATGATCTTGGCAAAATTCAACATCCATATGCAAAAAAAAAAAAAGAATTTTGGCCTAAATCTCACACTTTATACAAAAAGTAATTCAAGATGCAACATAAATCTAAATTTAAAATGTTAAACTGTAGAATGTTTAAAAAACACAATTAAGAAAATTCGTGTAACTTGGGGTTAGACAAACAATTCTTAGAACACCAAAAGTATGATCTACAGGAAAAAAGCTGATAAACAGGATTTCAGCAAAATTTAAAACTTTTATTGTATAAAAGACACTACTTAGTGAATATGATAAAAAGTCTTATTAAAAGTATTTGAGTAATTTTAGACTTATACAAATTCTAAAACACTTTGTTATTCCATTTCAAATAAGTCTGCAGATTCCTCATTCTCCATCCCAATAGTTTTCTAACTCCTGATTTTAGCCATGAAAATGGCTTATGCGGTATTAAATATAAAAAATAATTTCAATATAATTACTATACAGTGATTCAACACTTCTATACAACACCTGATGCTCACCACAAGTACACTCTTTAATCCCCATCACCTGTTGAACCTGAAACTACAATTACATTGTATGTTAACTAACTGGGACTTAAATAAAAAATACACACACACACACACACACACACACACACACACACGTGTGTGTGTGTGTGTATGTACATACACATAAAATCAGGGTGCCTTGGGGTAGAAGAAGGTAAAAGTGTCACTGGCCCCTTAGCCTTTGCTCTAGGTCACCAACTTTCAAGGGCTCTGAGAAACAGTTTGAAAATCACTACTCTCATCTATCCCTTTGGTGAGAAGTGGACATAATTATACACAGGAAATGAAAAAAAAATCTAGAAAGAGAATGAAGGAAGGCTCATTCTATCCCTTACATATGCAAACAAAGTAGGTTAGTATATAAGGAACTAGACATCTGTCCAAGCAGTTTGGTTTTAATTGATTCTGAAAGCTGTACTATAAGAGAATGATGCTTTTATGACTCCAGAAGATCCTTCAACACTCAATGCTGGACGTCTTCAGATTTAGTAGAACTAAAAAGAACAACTCAAGTTATGAAACAGATGTTGGAGTTAACAACATATGCACTGGCTATTGTATGATTTCCTAAACTCTGCATGCACTATGGAAGTCTAATGTCTCCTAGTTGGTACTCCTGGTATACTGGTAAGGAAATGAATTTATTCCCAATACTAAGTGTAAATGACCAACGGCCTTGATCCCTCAGTAGGCTGATTATCTTTCCCAGAATCAAAATATTTACTGAATCACTTCTTTCTGAGCTACAGATTAAGTTTCTTGCAATTCCTATAACTAGGAAACTTATTCTTAGAAATACCAATTATTTATTTAATTGGAATTAATCTGGAATTTGGGTTACTATTCTGGAAAAAGGTTGACTTGAGTCAGCATTAAGACTGGTTCTGGGAACCACTGAGCTCAGAAAAACCTCACTATGAAAAAGGTGGTATTATTAGGATTAAGTGGCTACATACTAATGGTTATCTCTGTTAACTTTTTCTAGTTGCAGATAACATGAAAAACTACTGCCCGGATTGGTAATAATTTTCATACTTGTATAAACTACCTTGGCTTTATCTATTAGTGACTCCTATGAAAATATAAAATCAATACAAATCAAAGTCATACATATATAAAAAATCTGGAAAATTAAAATTTAATCAAATTTTAATATTTAAATGACAGAAAACAAGTTAGAAGGGCTGGACTGAAACCAGTAGTATACTGGAATTAGCTATAACTAGCTTGGAACAGGAAAGTAGATTGTTAGCATTTCTTCCCACCACTGACATCATGATGATAGCTTAAAATTGAACATGGCAGTATTTGACTATGAAAATCAGCAAATGTTATAAATTAGAGCTTTTCTTTCTTGCTTCATTTCCTTTTGTGCTATTATTTTTCTGAAGAGTCAGTTGTTAAACATTTATCAACACACCATTGGCTAAAATCACTGGAATTCATTTATCTTTTGCCCCATGAAATATCAAGTTTACACTTGGGTCAAAAGATCAACTGCACAAATAGAGAATAGAAAAATCTGATTTAACAGCAGTTCTTCTTTAAAAAATAAATGAGAGTCTCAGCTGACCATGAGTTCAATATGAACCAACAGTGTTACTTAGATGTTGGAAAACCTCTCTATTGGACCGCATGGATGAACTATAGGGCCCAGAATAAACAAGAACCTGCTTTACTATAACTCTGTGTTAATAAAAACTCAGTTGAAGTGTTTTGTTTGCTGTGATCATATTTTGAGATGGGTGCTAAAAACTGAAGTATGTTTAAAACCTATGAAATTAGGCCATACAAAGAATAGATCAATGCAGAGGAAAAAAAAAAAAAGCTAAAAGTGACAAGAGAGATGAACCCACCATTATCTGAAAAGGAGACAATTAAAACAGTACTACTGATGGCTGCAACCTGCATTGGAAGGCACCAGGAAAAGAAGATGGATAGATAAATAGATATGTAATAAAGACAGTACAATGAAATATAGAATATAGTATAGATGCTAGGTGATAGGTATATGGGTATTCACTGTAAAATTCTTTCTGTTTTTATGTTTGAAAACTTCCATAAGGAAATGTTGGACAAATAAAGAATAGTGGTAATCACAGTTAAGGAAATGCATAGTTTTATAGTATTAGCACTGATAATGTCTATCAGTTGGGCTTATAACTAAAAAAATATCACTATAAGAGTGTAAAAAAAGCAAAAGATATGTTCAATTTTAAACCACAAGGAAAATGTATAGGGATAAAGTACAAACTAAAGATAAGGATACGATTTCTAAAAATTTGAAGTATTCAACTATAGGTAGCCCTCTGAAATGGCAAATGTTCTACCATAGGAGAGGCTACGAGAACATCATGATGAAAATGGTGGAAGAGATTCTTGCACTGCCTAGGAAATTAAAAGACCACTAAAATCCCTTCCATATTCTTAAAATTCTTGTATGGTACCCAAATAAAAATTAATTTTAAACTACAGAAGTTGATAGCAGAAAAGAGCAAAGCATGTCAGAGCAATCATTTCTCCTGACTTCTTAGGAATGCTGAATTCAAATATCCACTTTTTACTTGCATCTTCTATGGATATCTAATAGGGCTCTCAAACTTAACATAGCCAGAACAGACTTCTTTACAATGTCTAATAAACGTGGTTCTTCCCTATTCTCCATTTTAGTAAGTAGCACCAGAATTCACCAGCCTCCTGGTCTGGAGGCCTAGGAGTCATTTTTGACTACTCTTTCATTCTTATTGCCCTGAATTTAATGTACTAAATCCTGTTATTTCTATTTCAAAACATGTCCTTTACCTCCAATACTGTCACTCCATTCATCACATATCTGAACCACTTGTTTCTGTGTAAAGTCGTAATATACAACAAAAATAAATTTTATCGAGTAATTACTAAGTGCAAGATATAGTAAGTTAATAAAAATAATAAAACAGTCTGTGTCTTCAAACAACTCACTATCCAGTGAAAAGACATACAAGTATATTAGAATGCATTAACATTAGGGTTGCCTGGGTGGCTCAGTCAGTTGAGCGACCGACTTCAGATCAGGTCATGATCTCACGGTTTGTGAGTTCGAGCCCCGCATCGGGTTCTGTGCTGACAGCTCAGAGCCTGGAGCCTGCTTCTGATTCTGTGTCTCCCTCTCTCTCTGCCCCTCCCCCACTCATGCTCTGTCTCTGTCTCAGAAATAAACATTAAAATTTTAAAAAAAATTTTAAAAAAGAATGTATTAACATTAGAGGTATATTAAAAGATGGATTAGAAATATTAATAGCAGATCTACCTCCTTCCAAGAGTTAAAAGAACTAAGTTTGAAAGTTTTTAAGATAAAAGGTTTATTTCAGCCTTATGTTAAACTGTTATTAAAGAATCACAGACACATTTTTAAGATATTTTATGATCAGATGTTGGGACCTTATAACAACCTAAACAGTAAGTATGGTTCAAAACATTAAAAGTATGTTTTCTGAATAGTAATCTGAAGGATGAGAGTGGAAGGCAGGGACGCAAGGAAGGGAATGGGGACACAAATGCTAGAAGTAAAACAAACAGGAACAAAAACAAAGGAGAAATTATGGAGAATAGTCAAAGAGGTGAAATACAGTCTGAAGGGCACTAGATTTGGAGATTAAAAGGTCACTAACTGACTTTAGGGGGAAAAATCTCAATAAAGTGACATGGTAGAAACCACACTACATGGATTGAAAAATAAGTTTAAAGATAGTGAAATATAGATATCCATCAGAGGCTTGGCTCAAAGAAATAAGTTCAAGGTGCAATAGCCAGAAAGGGAAAACCGCAATGAAGAAATAACCAGAATATGCACTCAGAACTAGTGGCTTAGAAGGAAGACAGTGGTCTATCACTACATTAACCAAAAAAATTACATCTTTCTAAGGAAGAAAACAAAACAGATTTCTTCAAATAAATTGTTTAAACAACAGAATGATTATTAAAAAGGTTCATTTATAGAATAAAAATAGGAGAAACTTACACTTTATCCCCAATTTCCTCTGCCATTCGAAGAATTTCAAAGAGAAGTACCATTTTTCCAGAATGTTCTAAAACCTCAGCATCAGCATCTGTAACAAAATCTTTGTACCAGTCTGGAGCTGGGCTGCTTGGATTAGAAGAAGAAGTAGCTTTACCTAAATAAAACAAATGAAACATAAATAAGTAGGCAAATAAGGAAAGAAAACTGAAAGATCCTGAAAGAAGGATTAAGACAGGCACCAAGAGAAAGATGAGAGAGAGGGAGAGAGGGGAAGGAAGAAGAGGAGAGGGGAGAGGGGGATGACAGGGAGGGAGGGCACTCTCTTGCAAAAAGAGGGGAAAAAAGACCACCCCAGGAAAGAGAGAGTTATACTGTGAGAAAAAGACACAAGGTGGGGGAGTGGAGTAGAAGGGACAAACCCACCCTAGGAGAGGGAGAGAAAGAGACAGGGAGTCAGACACACACAAACACACACGTTTGGATGCAAAGGAAGAAAAACATTGAGTGGGAGCAGGCACATCAAGTGAGAGAGTAAGCAAAAGAAAGACCTTGAAAAAGTGCAACTATGAGAAACAGTGCCTGGGAGTGAGAGACTCAGAAAAACAGAGACCCTAAGAGGCAAAGCCCCCAAGGCACTGAGAGAGTATAACTCCCAACACACATCCCAAGAGACAGAGACTAGGAGAGAAAAAGACCTAGAGAACCAAAGAAAGACAGAGAAAGGTAGGGAGGAGAGGAGGGAGGGAAGAGACAGACTGACTCAGAGATCAAGAGAGAAAAGATCTTAGGGGCATGAAACATTTCTCTTTCCTAATAGAATTCTGGAAAACAAACAAGGATTGATCCCAGAATGATGATATCATGTTAAATCATTTTCTTATTTTCCCCGCAAACTTTTGACTATAAAAGATATAAGAAGAAAGTAATACAAAATAATTCATTAATATCTAAACATAAACAGTTCAATTCAAAACAAGGAACATAAAGGTTTACCTGGTTTTTGTACCTTCCCTGAACTGCTTTTTAATGCAAACTATTTTCAATTTTTACACATTTTTGTTATAAACAAAATACTTTATACATTCACAAAAGTATATAGAATATAATGAAAAGCAGTGTTTCCCACATCCAATCTTTATTAAATTTTACCACTTATTAATTAAATCTGCTTCTGATTAGTTGACAACTAATATGTAACCATACCCAATTGAATCCTCTTCTATCCCTCCCTTCTTTCTAGGAGGTTTCTAAAATCCCAACTTATAAAACTCTCTAGATTTACAGGGCATTAAGGTATGTGAAATAAGTCAGACTCATAAGGGAAAATACCATATGATTCTGCCCATAAGCGGAATCTTAAAAAACGAATAAAGAAAAAGCAGAATCAGATATATAAATACAGAGAACAAACAGTGTTGCCAGAGGGGAAGAGGATGGGCAGACAAAATGGGTGAAGGGGAGAGGGACATACAGGCCTCTGGTTATGGAATGAGTTAACTCATGGGAATCTAAAAACAAAGCAAAACAAATGAATAAACAAAAAGCAGTATCAGACCTATAAATACATAGAACAAACCAAGTCATGAGAATAAAAGGCACAGCATAAGGAATACAGTTAATGATATTAATAGCAATATAATAGGACAAATGATAGCCACATTTGTGGGGAATATACCATAATGCATAAATTGTCAAATCACTAAGTTGTACACCTGAAACTAATGTAATATTGAGTCAACTACACTTAAAAAAAGTAAAAACACAAATATATATAAATCAAAATAAAACCCTCAATTCTATATTTACTGTTTTTGTGTATGTTTTTATATTTTCACTACACATGTATGCCTAAACCCTATATTACCTTTCATGTTTTTAAACTACATGTAATCAGTACATAATGGATGTAACTTTATATGATTTATTTCTTCAATAAATGTAGCTTATAATTTTTCATTCAAAGTGAGACTTACTTAATCACTCTAACCTCTATGTAGAATTCCACTGCCGAAATATACCATCATTTTTAGCTCTCCTCATAGACATTATGGCATCTCCTCATCAGTCCCTCTCATAGACATGTAGATCATTTCTAATTTTTGGCAACTGTCAAAAGAACACTCAATGTTGTTATATTTTTCTAGAATATTGTCTATCTCATAAGTTTTAAATTTTATGGCATAAACTTACACGTGTGATATTTAAAATTCTCACTAAAAATAACTGTAGTCTTTATCAAAAACTTCTATTATTTGAGGCCCTAGAGAATCTAAATAGGCTGTTAGTTTTGTGTGTTAACTTTTGTCAGGCTTGCTGCTAACTCATTTTGTGGCTAACGTTTCCTGAAGACAATAGTTTCCCTGATTATTCTGTAATTTTTTTTAATGTGAGATTTATTGTCAAATTGGTTTCCATACAACACCTAGTGCTCATCCCAACAGGTGCCCTCCTCAATACCCCTCACCCATCCTCTCCTCCCTCGAAACCCCATCAACCCTCAGTTTGTTCTCAGTTTTTAAGAGTCTTTTAAGTTTTGGCTCCCTCCCTCTCTAACCTTTTTTTTTTTTTTTTTTTAAAATTCCCCCCCCCCCTGGTCTTCAGTTAAGCTTCTCAGGTTCCACATAAGAGTGAAAACATACAGTATCTGTCTTTCTCTAAATGACTTATTTCACATAGCATAACACTCTCCAGTTCCATCCATGTTGCCACAAAAGGCCATATTTCATTATTTCTCATTGCCACGTGGTATTCCATTGTGTATATAAAACAATTTCTTTCTCCATACATCAGTTAATGGACATTTAGGCTCTTTACATAATTTGGCTGTTGTTGAAAGTGCTGCTATAAACATTGGGGTACAAGTGCCCCTATGCATCAACATTCCTGTACCCCTTGGGTAAATTCCCAGCAGTGCTATTGCTGGGTCATAGGGTAGGTCTATTCTTAATTTTTTGAGGAGCCTCCACACTGTTTTCCAGAGTGGCTGCACCAGTTTGCATTCCCACCAACAGTGCAAGAGGGTTCCCGTTTCTCCACATCCTCTCCAGCATCTAGAGTCTCCTGATTTGTTCATTTTGGCCACTCTGACTGGCGTGAGGCGATATCTCAGTGTGGTTTTAATTTGTATTTCCCTGATGAGGAGTGACGCTGAACCTCTTTTCATGTGCCTGTTGGCCATCTGGATGTCTTCTTTAGAGATGTGCCTATTCATGTTTTCTGCCCATTTCTTCACTGAATTGTTTTTCGGGTGTGGAGTTTGGTGAGTTCTCTATAGATTTTGGATACTAGTCCTTTGCTTGATACGTCATTTGCAAATATCTCTTCCCATTCCGTTGCTTGCCTTTTAGTTTTGTTGACTGTTTCCTTTGCAGTGCAAAAGCTTTTTATCTTCATGAGGTCCCAATAGTTCATTTGCTTTTAATTCCCTTGCCTTTGGGGATGTGTCAAGTAAGAAACTGCTGCGGCTGAGGTCAGAGAGGTTTTTTCCTGCTTTCTCCTCTAGGGTTTTGATGGTTTCCTGTCTCACATTCAGGTCCTTTATCTATTTTGAGTTTATCTTTGTGAATGGTGTAAGAAAGTGGTCTAGTTTCATTCATCTGCATGTTGCCATCCAGCTCTCCCAAAACCATTTGTGAAAGAGATTGTCTTTTTTCCATTGGATATTCTTTGCTGCTTTGTCAAAGATTAGTTGGCTATACTTTTGTGGGTCTAATTCTGGGGTTTCTATTCTACTCCATTGGTCTATGTGTCTGTTTTTGTGCCAGTACCATGCTGTCTTGATGATTACAGCTTTGTAGTAGAGGCTAAAGTCTGGGATTGTGATGCCTCCCACTTTGGTCTTCTTCCTCAAACTTACTTTGGCTATTAAGGGTCTTTTGTGGTTCCATACAAACTTTAGAATTGTATGTTCAAGCTTTCAGAGGAATGCTGGTGCAATTTTGTTGCATGGAATGTGTAGACTGCTTTGGGTAGTATTGACATTTTAACAATATTTATCCTTCCAATCCATGACCACGGAATGCTTTTCCATTTCTGTCTTCTTCAATTTCCTTCATAAGCTTTCAATAGTTTTCAGCACACAGATCTTTTACATCTTTGCTTAGGTTTATTCCTAGGTATTTTATGATTCTCGATGCAACTGTGAATGGGATCAGTTTATTTGTCTTTCTGTTGCTTCATTGTTAGTGTATAAGAATGCAACTGATTTCTGTACATTGATTTTGTATCCTGAGACGTTGCTGAATTCATGTATCAGTTCTAGCAGACTTTTGGTGGAGTCTATCGGGTTTTCCATGTATAATATCATGTTATCTGCAAAAAGTGAAAGCTTGAGGGGCGCCTGGGTGGCGCAGTTGGTTAAGCGTCCGACTTCAGCCAGGTCACGATCTCACGGTCCGTGAGTTCGAGCCCCACGTCAGGCTCTGGGCTTATGGTTCCGAGCCTGGAGCCTGTTTCCGATTCTGTGTCTCCCTCTCTCTCTGCCCCTCCCCCGTTCATGCTCTGTCTCTGTCTGTCCCATAAATAAATTAAAAAAAAAAAGTTGAAAAAAAAAGTGAAAGCTTGATTTAATCTTTGCCAATTTTGATGCCTTTGATTTCCTTTTGTTGTCTGCTTACTGATGCTAGCACTTCCAACACTATGTTCAACAACAGCGGTGAGAGTGGACATCCCTGTTGTGTTCCTGATCTCAGGGGGAAAGCTCTCAGTTTTTCCCCATTGAGGATGATATTAGCTGTGGGCTTTTCATAAATGGCTTTGATGATGTTTAAGGATGTTCCTTCTATCCCAACTTTCTCGAGGGTTTTTCTTAAGAAAGGATGCTGAATTTTTTCAAATCCTTTTTCTGCATCGATTGACAGGATCATATGGTTCTTTTCTTTTATTAATGGGATGTATCACATTGATTGATTTGCGAATGTTGAAACAGCCGTGCAGCCCACAAATGAATCCCGCTTGATCATGGTAAATAATTCTTTTTATATGCTGTTGAATTCGATTTGCTAGTATCTTATTGAGAATTTTTGCATCCATATTCATCAGGGATATTGGCTTGTAGTTCTCTTTTTTTACTGGGTCTCTGTCCGGTTTAGGAATCAAAGTAATGCTGGCTTCATAGAATGAGTCTGGAAGTTTTCCTTCCCTTTCTATTTCTTGGAATAGCTTGAGAAGGTTAGGTATTATCTCTGCTTTAAATGTCTGGTACAATTCCCCTGGGAAGGCATCGGGTCCTGGACTCTTATTTGTTGGGAGATTTTTTATAACTCGTTCAATTTATTCACTGGTTATGGGTCTGTTCAAGTTTTATATTTCTTCCTGTTTGAGTTTTGGAAGTGTGTGGGTATTTAGGAATTTGTCCATTTCTTCCAGGTTGCCCAGTTTGTTGGCATATAATTTTTCATAGTGTTCCCTGATAATGGCTTGTATTTCTGAGGGATTGGTTGTCATAATTCCATTTTCATTCATTATTTTATCTATTTGGGTCATCTCCCTTTTCCTTTTGAGAAGCCTGGCTAAAGGTTTATCAATTTTGTGTATTTTTTCAAAAAACCAACTCTTGGTTTCACTGATCTCTACAGTTTTTTTAGATTCTATATTGTTTACTTCTGCTCTGCTCTTCATTATTTCTCTTCTTCTGCTGGGTTTGGGTTGTCTTTGCTGTTCTGCTTCTATTTCCTATAGGTGTGCTGTTAGATTTTGTATTTGGGATTTTTCTTGTTCCTTGAGATAGGCCTGGATTGCAATGTATTTTCCTCTCAGGACTGCCTTCGCTGCATCCCAAAGCATTTGGATTGTTGTGTTTTCATTTTCATCTGTTTCCATATATTTTTAAATTTCTCCTCTAATTGCCTGGTTCACCCATTCATTCTTTAATAGGGTGTTCTTTACTTCCATACTTTTGGAGGTTTTCCTGACTTTTTCTTGTGGTTGATTTCAAGTTTCATAGGACTGTGGTCTGCAAGTGTGCATGGTATGATCTGAATTCCCTTACATTTATGAAGGGCTGTTTTGTGACCCAAAATAGTATGTGATATATCTTGGAGAATGTTCCATGTGCACTTGAGAAGAAAGTATATTCTGTTGCTTTGGGATGCAGAGTTCTAAATATATCTGTCAAGTCCATCTAATCCAATGTATCATTCAGGGCCCTTGTTTCTTTATTGATCCTGTGTCAAGATGATCTATACATTGTTGTAAGTGGAGTATCAAAGTCGCCTGCAATTACCATTCTTTTCAATAAGGTTGCTTGTGTTTGTGATTGTTTTATACATTTGGGGGCTCCCGTATTTGGCACATACATTTATAATTGTTAGCTCTTCCTCATGGACAGACCCTGTAATTATTACATAATGCCGTTCTTCATCTCTTGTTACAGCCTTTAATTTAAAGTCTAGTTTGTTTGATATAAGTATAGTTACTCCAGCTTTCTTTTAACTTCCAGTAGCATGATAGATAGTTCTCCATCCCCTCACTTTCAATCTGAAGGTGTCCTCGGGTCTAAAATGAGTCTCTTGTAGATAGCAAATAGATAGGTTTTGCTTTTTTATCCATTCTGATACCCTATGTCTTTTGGTTGGCGCATTTAGTCCATTTACATTCAGTGATATAATTGAAAGATATGGGTTTAGAAGTCATTGTGATGTCTGTAGGTGTCATGCTTGTAGTGATGTCTCTGGTACTTTGTGGTCCTTGCAACATTTCACTCACAGAATCCCCCTTAGGATCTCTTGTAGGACTGGTTTAGTGGTGATGAATTCCTTCAGTTTTTGTTTGTTTGGGAAGACCTTTATCTCTCCTTCTATTCTGAAAGACAGACTTGCTGGATGAAGGATTCTCGGCTGCATTTTTTTTTTTCTGTTCATCACATTGAAGATTTCTTGCCATTCCTTTCTGGCCTGCCAAGTTTCAGTAGGTAGGTCAGGTACTACCCTTATGTGTTTACCTTTGTAAGTTAGGGCCTGTTTATTCCCTAGCTGCTTTCAGAATTCTCTACTTTATCCTTGTATTTTGCCAGTTTCACTGATATGTCATGCAGAAGATCGATTCAAGTTACATCTGAAGGGAGTTTTCTGTGTGCCTCTTGGATTTCAATGCCTGTTTCCTTCCCCAGATCAGGGAAGTTCTCAGCTATAATTTGTTCAAGTACACCTTCAGCCCCTCCTTTCTCTCTCTGTCTCTTCTTTTTCTTCTTCTGGTATTACCATGATATGGATATTGCTCTGTTTGATTGCGTCACTTAGTGCTCTAAATCTCCCCTCATACTCCTGGATTTTATCTTTTTCTCAGCTTCCTCTTTTCCATAATTTTATCTTCTTATTCACCTATTCTCTCCTCTGCCTCTTTAATCCGAGCTGTGGTTGCCATTTTTTATTTATTTATTTATTTATTTATTTTTAAATTGTTTTTTTCAACGTTTATTTATTTTTGGGACAGAGAGAGACAGAGCATGAACGGGGGAGGGGAAGAGAGAGTGGGAGACACAGAATTGGAAACAGGCTCCAGGCTCTGAGCCATCAGCCCAGAGCCTGACGCGGGGCTCAAACTCACGGACCGTGAGATCGTGACCTGGCTGAAGTCGGACGCTTAACCGACTGCGCCACCCAGGCGCCCCAGTGGTTGCTATTTTATTTTGCACCTCATTTATAGCATTTTTTAGCTCCTCCTGACTATCTTCGTCCCTTGATCTGTGTAGCAATAGATTCTCTGCTATAGAGAAAAAAGTCCTCTATACTTTTTTGAAGCCCAGAGATTAATTTTATGACCATTATTCTAAATTCTTGTTCCGTTATATTGCTTAAATCATTTCTGATCAATTCATTAGCTGTTGCTACTGGAGTTTGTTTTGAGGAGAGTTCTTCCATTTTGTTATTTTGGATAGTCCCTGGGGTGTTGCCAAACTGCAGGGCACGTCCCCTGTGCTGTCTGGAGTAACTTGTTTTCGTGGGTGGGGCCGCAGTGAGACCCGATGTCTGTTCCCAGCCCACAGATGGGGCCACAGTCAGATTGGTGTGTACCTTATCTTCCCCTCTCCCAGGGGTAGGACTCACTGTACAGAGGTGTGGCCCCTATCTGGGCTCCTTGCACACTGCCAGGCTTGTGGTGAGACTTGGATGGGATCTGGCCAAGGGCGTATTAGAAGGGGTGGATCCGCAAGGTGTACAGAGGCAGGAGGGGCAGGTTTAGCTAGCTTTGCCTTTGGTGGTCCCCTGCGGGAGGAGCCCTGCAGCTCTGGTAGGGAGGCAGACCAATCGGAGGAAAAGATCCACAGAAGCACAGTGTTGGGTGCTTGCACTGTGCAAGAAGTTCGGTGATGGGAACTGGTTCCCTTTGGGATTACGGCTTGGGGATGGGAGAGGGAGATGGCGCTTGTCAGCACCTTTGTTCCCCGCCGAACTGAGCTCTGTCTCCTGGGGCTCAACAATTCTCCCTCCTACTGTCCTCTCACCCTCCTGCTCTCCGAGCAGAGCTGTTGACTTTTAACATTCCAGATGTTAAGTCCCGCTGGCTGTCAGAACTCATGCAGTCCGCCCCTCTGCTTTTGCAATCCAGACTTCAGGGGCTCTGCCTTGCTGGGCAGGCTGCCCCTCCACTGTCCCGGCTCCCTCCTGCCAGTCCGTGTAACATGCACCGCCTCTCCACCCATCCTACCCTCTTCCGTGGGCCTCTTGACTATACTTGGCTCCAGAGAGTCCGTTCTGCTAGGCTTCTGGAGGTTTTCTGGGTTATTTAGGCAGGTGTGGGTGGAATCTAAGTGATCAGCAGGACAAGGTGAGCCCAGTGCCCTCCTATGCAGCCATCTTTCACCGGAACTCTCCTCTATAATTTTTATTGTCATCTCACTTTCAGTGTATTTGTAATATGTGAGAATCCTTGGTAAAGGTCATACATCTCCGTACTTATTCTGCATCTGCTTCTGCCAGGTGCTCCAAAGGATCAACTACCCCGAATTACTTTTGGGGTATTTCAGCTTGAGATTTTTAGACTAAGTAATGTACACTCAAATCATAACCTATATAAGGGAAAGCCCAAGATTATGAATGCAAAGAAACTATTTTTCTCAACCCAGAGACCAGGGTGAAACAGATAAACTTTGTCATCTACCTGGATTGATGGGCACATTTTTTTTTCTATCCTATTCACCCTTTAGAGATTCAGCTTTAATCTGGGTTCAAAGAACTCTCCACCTCATAGAGGGCTCAAGGCCTTGTATCATATCACTGAGTAGGTGAAAGCCAAAGCTGCTAGTCACAAGACTAGCATATCCCTAGGGCTTCCATAGCATACCTTGAATGGTTTGAATTATCAGTTCCTTTTTTTGTGTGTGTCTGTGTCCTGGTAATTTCCATTACTTATAGATAGCTCATTAAGTATTGATATTCAAACCACAATGAACTATTATCTAAACATGTCACATATTTCCAAGAATCCATACCTTTCCTTGAAGGTGTTGTTATTTTCTCCCATTCTTTGCAAGGCAAACTTCTATTTATGCTTCACTATCCTTCAAGAGTCACCTAAAATTGCATCTTAGAAAAGCCTGCTTTGCAAGGCTGGCCCTGGGTACTTGAATGGTAAACAGCTCTCTGTACTAATATAAAACTTTCCCTGATGAGAATGACTCACTGTGCCTAGAGTGGCTTATTCTGAACACATATTTTCTTTCTGAGAGGCTGAAATTTGGTATGCATCAGACAGACAGTGTTTAAAACATATATAAAAAAACTTAGACACTTGGGTCTCTAATGACTGAGCTTCTTTGGTAGATGACAGTTCACATGTTATCATAACTTATTTCTGAAGAAATCAGTACATCTCGAGTGACTCCACTGGGAGAAGACTCTTGGAAGGTTATGCCTGGTTTCCTCTGGACTCTACTCTATGTGCCTTTTCCCTCTGCTGATTTTGCTTTCTACCCTTTGATTATAAGAAATCATAGACCTGAATATAACTATATGCTGAGTCCCTGTGAATGACTGAACCTCAGGGTGGTCTTGGGGGCCACTGACAAATAGCTTATCAAGCAAATGTTAACTAAACTCCATTCTACAATTAGTCAACTAGCCAAGTAACAAATTCCTTTAGGGAATTCTGCAGTTCCACAGATCACACATAACTTCAGCAATGGTTACCTACTAAGGGTAATTTATCTAAGGTGAAAATGTTAGCAATAAAAAATGCTGGCAGTAAGTTAGTAACAATGTGGTAGCAAAAAAAAATGTGGTAGCTAGGTAAGAAGTCTTGGATAGATGATAATTTCTGTGCAAATACAAAAGATTCCATTTGAATTTTGATCCTATTGGATATAATCACAATACTTTATAGTAATGTCTAAAAAACTAAAAACTGGTTTAGAAATACAAGGGCTACTCCAGTTAATGAATATCCTGAATATCTAATTAAAACTTACAAACAGGTATTTTATGTTGAATATTCTTATTTCATCATCCACATGGATTAACTATTACTTCTGTTATAACCTTGTCCTTATATACATGACAAGAAAAAGTAAATTAATTAATCAAAGCCACTCCTTAATATCCACTCTGGATATCACAAAATGTTTACAAGGTAAGGCACAAAAGGAATACAAATGAACAGCAACAACATTACCCGTAATTTCTTGAAGCACATTTTTCTAAATATATATGTAACTACATTTGCAGCAAGATACACAGCAGTTTTATAAGGAAAAGCATATCTTTAAAGCATTATGTATCTATATAGTACTAGTAGTAGAATGTTAAACTCCATGAGTGCATTTTGTTCACTGATATAACCCAAGCTTCTACAGCAGTGCTTGGCACATAGTAAGCACTCAAATAAATATTTGTCAAATGAATAAATGTGGTTTATTAGTGCTAATTTTATGCTCCTATATCACATACAAGGATTCTGTCACAGAAGTTTATACCCATATAATAAATTACAGACATTTTAAAGTGTAAATGCTCACCAATGAAGCTTACTCTAAAAATAGTGAAATAATAATGAATTGAATACTTTGTAGTTTACATAGTCATTTCCTCATAAAAAGACTGTCCTTCTAATAAAATACTGAAAAATAGAAATAGGGATGCCATAAGGTTAACTTAAAAGACATATTCAAGATATTGCTTCTGAAAACATTCAGAAAGCTACTGTAAAAAGAAACAGCAACTCATTGAAAGTAAAAATGAAATATGCAGTGAAAATCATAGCTCAATTATAACCATCTACTTAATTAATATTCATTTCAAATTCTAAATGCAACATTTTAGCCCTTTAATCCTTTCTATTTAAGTTTTCTTACATTTCCTAGGAGAAAGTAATTATATATAACTTTTAATTTTTTTAAGTTGATTTATTTATTTTGAGAGAGAGAGAGAGAGAGAGAGAGAGAGAGAGAGAGAGAGAGGGAGACTGCCTAAGTAAGGTAGGCACAGAGAAAGAGGGAGAGGGAACTCCAAGCACGCTCCGCGCTGTAAGCCCAGAGCCCAACAGGGGGCTTGAACTCACGAACCCTGTGATCGTGACCTGAACCGAGATGAACAGTAGGAGGCTTAACAAACTGAGCCACTGAGTTGCCAAGAAAGTAATTATTTTTGTAAAAAGCTACACAATACCTATTATATGTGTCTATACACTATGATCTACTCAGCCTTATCTGGAGTAATCTAGATCTAAATTACAAAAATATGAGATAGAGGAAAAGCATGAATGGGGAAAGGGCAAAAAGAGAGGGAGGGAGAGAATCCCAAGCAGACTCTGCCCTGTCAGCACAGTCTGATGCTGGGCTTGAACTCATGAACTGTGAGATCATGACCTGACCCTAAACCAAGAGTTGGATGCTTAACCAACTGAGACACCCAGGTACCCCCCAAAATAGATTTTTATCATCAATTTGTTCTGGAAAATATTTCTAATAAACTATACATGTACACAGCTGAAGAAAATATAAGATACATCTACATATGAATGACTTCTATTTGACTGTACACACCTAAAATGTAAAGACCTTAGACAAGCAGTCAAAATTTGTCATTTGGGAGTCGGGAGGAAGATGGCGGCGTAGGAGGACGCTGGGCTCACCGCGCGTCCTGCTGATCACTTAGATTCCACCTACACCTGCCTAAATAACCCAGAAAACCACCAGAGGATTAGCAGAACGGAGTCGCCGGAGCCAAGCGCAGACGAGAGGCCCACGGAAGAGGGTAGGAAGGGCGGCGAGGCGGTGCGCGCTCCACGGACTGGCGGGAGGGAGCCGGGGTGGAGGGGCGGCTCGCCGGCCAAGCAGAGCCCCCAAGTCTGGCTTGCAAAAAGCGGAGGGGCCTGACGGACTGTGTTCCGACAGCAAGCGCGACTTAGCGGCTGGGAGGTCATAAGTTAACAGCTCTGCTCAGAAAGCGGGAAGGCTGGAGGACAAAGGGAAGGAAAGCTGCTGAGCCCCCGGACCACAGAGCTCAGTTTGGTGGGGAACAAAGACGCTCGCCAGCGCCATCTTCCCCGCCCATCCCCCAGCCAAAATCCCAAAGAGAACCAGTTCCTGCCAGGGAACTTGCTCGCTCCGCGCAAACACCCAACTCTGCGCTTCTGCGGAGCCAAACCTCCGGCAGCGGATCTGACCCCCTGCTGCTGCCACAGGGCCCCTCCTGAAGTGGATCACCTAAGGAGAAGCAAGCTAAGCCTGCCCCTCCTGCCCCTGTGTACCTTGCCTACCCACCCCAGCTAAGACGCCAGATCCCCAGCATCACAAGCCTGGCAGTGTGCAAGTAGCCCAGACAGGCCACCCCACCCCACAGTGAATCCCGCCCCTAGGAGAGGGGAAGAGAAGGCACGCACCAGTCTGACTGTGGCCCCAGCGGTGGGCTGGGGGCAGACATCAGGTCTGACTGCGGCTCCGCCCACCAACTCCAGTTATACACCACAGCACAGGGGAAGTGCCCTGCAGGTCCTCACCACGCCAGGGACTATCCAAAATGACCAAGCGGAAGAATTCCCCTCAGAAGAATCTTCAGGAAATAACAACAGCTAATGAGCTGATCAAAAAGGACTTAAATAATATAACAGAAAGTGAATTTAGAATAATAGTCATAAAATTAATCGCTGGGCTTGAAAACAGTATAGCTGACAGCAGAGAATCTCTTGCTACAGAGATCAAGGGACTAAGGAACAGTCACGAGGAGCTGAAAAACGCTTTAAATGAAATGCATAACAAAATGGAAACCACCACAGCTCGGATTGAAGAGGCAGAGGAGAGAATAGGTGAACTAGAAGATAAAGTTATGGAAAAAGAGGAAGCGGAGAAAAAGAGAGATAAACAAATCCAGGAGTATGAGGGGAAAATTAGAGAACTAAGTGATACACTAAAAAGAAATAATATACGCATCATTGGTATCCCAGAGGAGGAAGAGAGAGGGAAAGGTGCTGAAGGGGTACTTGAAGAAATAATAGCTGAGAACTTCCCTGAACTGGGGAAGGAAAAAGGCATTGAAATCCAAGAGGCACAGAGAACTCCCTTCAGACGTAACTTGAATCGATCTTCTGCACGACATATCATAGTGAAACTGGCAAAATACAAGGATAAAGAGAAAATTCTGAAAGCAGCAAGGGGTAAACGTGCCCTCACATATAAAGGGAGACCTATAAGACTCGTGACTGATCTCTCTTTTGAAACTTGGCAGGCCAGAAAGAGTTGGCACGAGATTTTCAGTTTGCTAGGCAGAAAAAATATGCAGCCGAGAATCCTTTATCCAGCAAGTCTGTCATTTAGAATAGAAGGAGAGATAAAGGTCTTCCCAAACAAACAAAAACTGAAGGAATTTGTCACCACTAAACCAGCCCTACAAGAGATCCTAAGGGGGACCCTGTGAGACAAAGTACCAGAGACATCACTACAAGCATAAAACATACAAACATCACAATGACTCTAAACCCATATCTTTCTATAATAACACTGAATGTAAATGGATTAAATGCGCCAACCAAAAGACATAAGGTATCAGAATGGATAAAAAAACAAGACCCATCTATTTGCTGTCTACAAGAGACTCATTTTAGACCTGAGGACACCTTTAGATTGAGAGTGAGGGGATGGAGAACTATTTATCATGCTACTGGAAGCCAAAAGAAAGCTGGAGTAGCCATACTTATATCAGACAAACTAGACTTTAAATTAAAGGCTGTAACAAGAGATGAAGAAGGACATTATATAATAGTGACAGGGTCTATCCATCAGGAAGAGCTAACAATTATAAATGTCTATGCGCCGAATACCGGAGACCCCAAATATATAAAACAATTACTCATAAACACAAGCAACCTTATTGATAAGAATGTGGTAATTGCAGGGGACTTTAACACCCCACTTACAGAAATGGATAGATCATCTAGACACACGGTCAATAAAGAAACAAGGGCCCTGAATGAGACATTGGATCAGATGGACTTGACAGATATATTTAGAACTCTGCATCCCAAAGCAACAGAATAGACGTTCTTCTCGAGTGCACATGGAACATTCTCCAAGATAGATCATAGACTGGGTCACAAAACAGCCCTTCATAAGTTTACAAGAATTGAAATCATACCATGCATACTTTCAGACCACAATGCTATGAAGCTTGAAATCAACCACAGAAAAAAGTCTGGAAAACCCCCAAAAGCATGGAGGTTAAAGAACACCCTACTAACGAATGAGTGGGTCAACCAGGCAATTCGAGAAGAAATTAAAAAATATATGGAAACAAACGAAAATGAAAATACAACAATCCAAACGCTTTGGGACGCAGCGAAGGCAGTCCTGAGAGGAAAATACATTGCAATCCAGGCCTATCTCAGGAAACAAGAAAAATCCCAAATACAAAATCTAACAGCACACCTAAAGGAAATAGAAGCAGAACAGCAAAGGCAGCCTAAACCCAGCAGAAGAAGAGAAATAATAAAGATCAGAGCAGAAATAAACAATATAGAATCTAAAAAAACTGTAGAGCAGATCAACGAAACCAAGAGTTGGTTTTTTGAAAAAATAAACAAAATTGACAAACCTCTAGCCAGGCTTCTCAAAAAGAAACGGGAGATGACCCAAATAGATAAAATCATGAATGAAAATGGAATTATTACAACCAATCCCTCAGAGATACAAACAATTATCAGGGAATACTATGAAAAATTATATGCCAACAAATTGGACAACCTGGAAGAAATGGACAAATTCCTGAACACCCACACTCTTCCAAAACTCAATCAGGAGGAAACAGAAAGCTTGAACAGACCCATAACCAGCGAAGAAATGGAATCGGTTATCAAAAATCTCCCAACAAATGAGAGTCCAGGACCAGATGGCCTCCCAGGGGAGTTCTACCAGACGTTTAAAGCAGAGATAATACCTATCCTTCTCAAGCTATTCCAAGAAATAGAAAGGGAAGGAAAACTTCCAGACTCATTCTATGAAGCCAGTATGCCTTTGATTCCTAAACCAGACAGAGACCCAGTAAAAAAAGAGAACTACAGGCCAATATACCTGATGAATACGGATGCCAAAATTCTCAATAAGATATTAGCAAATCGAATTCAACGGCATATAAAAAGAATTGTTCACCATGATCAAGTGGGATTCATTCCTGGGATGCAGGGCTGGTTCAACATTCGCAAATCAATCAACGTGATACATCACATTAACAAAAAAAAAGAGAAAAACCATATGATCCTGTCAATCGATGCAGAAAAGGCCTTTGACAAAATCCAGCACCCTTTCTTAATAAAAACCCTTGAGAAAGTCGGGATAGAAGGAACATACTTAAAGATCATAAAAGCCATTTATGAAAAGCCCACAGCTAACATCATCCTCAACGGGGAAAAACTGAGAGCTTTTTCCCTGAGATCAGGAACACGACAGGGATGCCCACTCTCACCGCTGTTGTTTAACATAGTGCTGGAAGTTCTAGCATCAGCAATCAGACAACAAAAGGAAATCAAAGGCATCAAAATTGGCAAAGATGAAGTCAAGCTTTCGCTTTTTGCAGATGACATGATATTATACATGGAAAATCCGATAGACTCCACCAAAAGTCTGCTAGAAATGATACATGAATTCAGCAAAGTTGCAGCATACAAAATCAATATACAGAAATCAGTTGCATTCTTATACACTAACAATGAAGCAACAGAAAGACAAATAAGGAAACTGATCCCATTCACAATTGCACCAAGAAGCATAAAATACCTAGGAATAAATCTAACCAAAGATGTAAAGGATCTGTATGCTGAAAACTATAGAAAGCTTATGAAGGTAATTGAAGAAGATTTAAAGAAATGGAAAGACATTCCCTGCTCATGGATTGGAAGAATAAATATTGTCAAAATGTCAATACTACCCAAAGCTATCTACACATTCAATGCAATCCCAATCAAAATTGCACCAGCATTCTTCTCGAAACTAGAACAAGCAATCCTAAAATTCATATGGAACCACAAAAGGCCCCGAATAGCCAAAGTAATTTTGAAGAAGAAGACCAAAGCAGGAGGCATCACAATCCCAGACTTTAGCCTCTACTACAAAGCTGTCATCATCAAGACAGCATGGTATTGGCACAAAAACAGACACA
>NW_024420424.1:6909272-6965425 GCF_014898765.1 Herpailurus yagouaroundi | reverse complement strand
TATGGAAACCAATTTGACAATAAATTTCATATATAAATAAAAAAAAAAAATTTGTCATTTGGGACTCACAACCTTCCCTATCTGCTTTTAAGTTCATGACATATAGTCAGCCACCTACTCTCTGCCCCAATTCCTTCCAACCATTTTTATATGATGACATATATGGAAAACAATACTATTTACATAGCAACCCAGAGAAAATGGAAGAAGTTGCTCATTTCTAGAGGTGACCCAGCTACCTCAGTACCCACTTGTACTTGTAAGTGACAAAGGGATCAGTACCTCAGCATACTTTTATTTAACCCATTTATAGCACAGGATGAGCATACCCATACCAATTAGTCTACTCTCCCTCTTCTCCTAACCATAAGTTACAAAAAAATTTCAACAAGAGTATTTTAAGAAAATCATTCCGACAATAAATTTTATATATAAATTAAAAAAAAAAAAGAAAATCATTCCTAGGACCACATAAATTTTAAGCTATTTATTTACAATTATGAGACAACTGAGGAGAAATTTAAATGAAAAAGAGCTTCTTAATAAATTCAATTACAACTATTCCTTTACTATTCTTAGAAAAGTATTCTTTAAATCTAACTTGAAGATGAACAGTGACAATAAACTGCCTTCATGGGACAACAGCAGAGAAGAATAAAGAGGAAAATTTTGTAATTTAATTTTACTATTCCTCTGATTTATAAGAGAAGCAAACAAGGGTCTGGGTAGGCTAAAATCTATTCCAAAGAGGTACTGAAGACAGAAATGCTTTATATTCTTTTAAGGTTTTATTTTAACTCCAGTTGGTTAACATACAGTGTAATATCCATTTCAGGTGTACAATATAGGGTTTCATCACTTTGATAAAATACCCACTGCTCATAATAAGTGCCCTCTTTAATCCCCATCATCTATTTAACCCATTCCCCCCACTCACCTCCCTACGGTAACCATCATTCTCAGAATGACTTATTTCGCTTAGCATAATACACTCTAGTTATATCCATGTCATTTCAAAAGGCTAGATTTCACACTTTTTTATGGATGAGTAATATTCCATTGTGTATACATATACACACACATAAACACACACCACCTCTTATTTATCCATTTATCTGTTAATGGACACTTGGGCTGCTTCCATAATTTGGCTATTTTACATAATGCTTCCATACACATAGGGTGTATGTACCCCCTGTGAACTACTTTTTTTGTATTTTTTGGTTAAATAGCCAGTAATGGAATTGTTAGATCATAGAGTAGTTCCATTTTTCACATTCTGAGGAACATCCATACTGTTTTCCAGAGTGGCTGCACCAGTTTGCCTTCTCACCAACAGCGTACAAGTATTCCATTTTCTCCACATCCTCAGCAGCACCTGTTGTTTCATGTGATGCTGATTTTAGCCATTCTGACAGTTATAAGGTGATATCTCATTGTAGTTATGATTTGCATTTCCCTGATGGTAAGCGATGATGAGCATCTTCTCAGGTGTCCACTGACCATCTGTATATGTTCTTTGGAAAAATGTCTGTTCATGTCGGCTGCCCATTTTTTAATTGGATTAGTCATTTTGGGGGTATTGAGTTTTAGAAGTTCTTTATACATTTTGGATACTAACCCTTGATCAGATATGTCATTTGCAAATATCTTCTCCCATTCCAAAGGCTGTCTTTTAGTTTTGTTGATGATATCCTTTGCTGTGCAGATTTTTATTTTGATGAAGTCTCAATAGTTTATTTTTACTTTTGTTTCCTTTGCCTCAGGAAACATACCTAGAAAGAACTTGCTACAGCCAATGCCAGAAGACTTACTGCCTGTGTTCTCTTCTAGAATTTTTATGATTTCAGGTCTCACAGTTATGTCTTTGATCCATTTTGAATTTATGTTCCTGTATGGAGTAATAAAGTGGTCCCGCTTCATTCTTTTGCATTTTGCTATCCAGTTTTCCCAACACTGTTTGTTGAAGAGACAATGTTCTTCCGTTAGATATTCTTTCCTGCTTTGTCAAGGATTAACTGACCATGTAGTTATGGATTCCTTCCTGGGTTTTCTATTCTGAACACATTTATCTATGTGTCTTTTTGCACCAACACCATAATATTTTGACTAATACAGCTTTGTAATATAACTTCAAATGAGGAATTGTGATGCCTCCAGCTTTCCTTTCTTTATTAAGGATTCTTTGGCTATTTGGGATCTTTAGTGGTTCCATACAAATTTTAAGATTATTTGTTCTAGCTCTGTGAAAAAATGCTTTTGGTATTTTGATAGGGATGACATGAAATGTGTAGATTGCTTTAGGTACCATAAACGTTTTGACAATATTTGTTCTTCCAATTCATGAGCGTGAAATGTCTTTCCATTTCCCTGTGTCCTCTTCAATGTCTTTCATCTGGATTTCATACTTTCCAGAGTATAAGTCTTTCACCTTCTTGGTTGACTTTGTTCCCAGGAATCTTCTTGCATTTGGTAAAATTGTAAATGAGTCTGAGTCCTTAATTTCTGTTTCTTCTTCTTCATTATTGGTGTATAGAAATGCAACAGACTTCTGTACATTGATTTTGTATCCTGCCACTTTACTGAATTTAAAAGTTACAGAAATTTTGTGGACTCTTTCAGGTTTTCTATATAGAGTATCATGGCATCTGGAAATAGTAAAATTTTGACTCCTTCCTTGCCGATTTGGATGCATTTTCTTTCTTTTTGTTGTCTATTTGCTGTGGGTAGGACTTCCAGTAATATGCTAAATAACAATGGTGAGAATGGACATTCCTGTCTTGATCCTGACCACAGAGGAAACACTCTCAGTTTTTCCCCACTAGTGATGATATTAGCTGTGGTTTTTTCATATATGGCCTTTATTCTGTAGAGGGATGTTCCCTTTGAATCTACTTTATTGAAGGTTTTCATCATGAATGGATGCTGTACTGTGTCAAATGCATTTTCTGCATCTACTGATGACCATATGGTTCTTTATCCTTTCTTTTATTAATGTGGATTGATTTGTGAATGCTGAACCACCCTTGCACCCCAGGAAGCCATCTGGCCCTGGACTTCTGTTTGCTGGAAAAATTTTGATTACTGATTCAATTTCCTTGGAGGTTATCAATCAGTTCCAGTTTCCTATTTCCTCCTGTTTCAGTTTTGGTAGTTTACATGTTTTTAGGAATTTATCCATTTCTTCCAGATTGCCCAATTTATTGGCATATAGTTTTTCGTAATATAATCTTATAATTGTATTTCTGTGGTGTTATGATCTCTCTTCTCTCATTTGTGATTCTATTTATTTGGGTCCTTTCTCTTTTCTTTTTGATAAGTCTGGCTAGGGGTTTACCAATTTTATTAATTTTTTTCAACAAGCCAGCCCCTTCTTTCATTGATCTATTTAGTGGGGTGTTTTTGTTTTGTCATCTGTATCATTTATTTCAGCTCTAATCTTTATTAATATACTTCTTCTGCTGGCTCAGCCTTCATTCGTTATTCTTTTTTTTTTTTTAGCTCCTTTAGGTTTAAGGTTAGGTTGTGTATTTGAGATATTTCTTGCTTCTTGAGGTAGGCCTACATTGCCATATACCTTCTTCTTCTGACTGCTTTTACTGCATCACAAAGGCTTTGGACCACTGTGTTCCCATTTCATTTGTTTCCATGTATTTTTTTATTTATTCTTTACTTTCCTGGTTGACCCATTCATTCTTTAGTTAGATGTTCTTTTGCCTTCATGTATTTGTGGTCTTTCCAAATTTCTTCTTGTGGATGTCTTCTAGTTTCATAGCATTGTAGTCATAAAATATGTATCATATAATCTCTATCTTTTTGCACCTGTTAAGGCATCATTTGTAACCTAGCATGTGATTTATTCTGGAGAATGTTCCAGGTGTACTTAAGAAGAATGTGTATACTGCTGCTTTAAGATTCAGTGTTCTCAATATATCTGATAAGTCCATCTGGTCCAGTGTGTCTTTCAAAGTCATTGTTTCCTTGTTAATTTTGTTTAGATGATCTGTCCATAAATGTAAGTGGGGTATTAAAGTCCGCTACTCTTACTATATTATTATCAATTAATTCTTTTGTATTTGTTACTGTTTTATATTATTATGTTAATTTTACAGAGACAGAGTGCGAGGGGGTGAGAGGGTCAGAGGGAAAGAGAGAGAATCTTAAGCAGGCTCCACGCTCAGCACAGAGTCCAATGTATGGCTTGATCCCACAACCCATCAGGACCTGAGCCAAAATCAAGAGTCAGATGCTCAACCAACTGAACCACCCAGGTGTCCCATTAACTGTTTATATATTTGAGTGTTCCAAGTTGGGGGCATAAATATTTATAATTGTTAAATCTTCTTATTGGACAGACCCCTTTATTATGATATAATGCCCTTTCATCTCTTGTTACAGTTTTTGGTTAAAACCTAGCTTGTCCGAAATAAGCATGGCTACTCTGGCTTTCTTTTGATGTCCACTTGCAAGATAAATGTTTCTCCATCCTCACTTTCAATCTGCAGGTGTCTTTAGGTCTAAAATAGTCTCTTGTAGGCAGCATGTAGATGGGTCTTGGTTTTTTATCCATTCTGACACCCTAAGTCTTTTGATTGGAACACTTAGTCCATTTACATTCAGAGTAATTACTGACAAATATGAATTTAGTACCATTTTATTACTTGTTTTGCCAATGTTTCTGAAGATTTTCTCTGTTCCTTTCTATTCTTTGTCAATTTTGGTCTTTCTTTCCCAAAGTGTCCCCTTCACATTTCTTGCAGGGCTAGTTTAATGGTCATGAACTCCTTTAGTTTTTGTTTGTCTGGGGAACTATTTCTCTCCTATTCTGAATGACAGCCTTACTGGATACAATATTCATGGCTGCAGATTTCTCCAACTCAACACTCTGAATATATCATGCCCCTCTCTTTTGGCCTGCCAGGTTTGTTTAGAAATCTCCGGCTAGCCTTATGGATTTTCCCTTGTAAGTTAAAGACTTCTTTTGTCTTGCTGTTTTTAAGATGTTTTTATCACTATATTTTGCAAATTTAGTTAGAATATATCTTGGTGTTGGCCTGCTTTTACTGGTTTTGAAGGGAGTTCTCTGTGCCTCCTGGATCTGGATTTCTGTTTACTTCCCAACATTAAGGAAGTCTTCAGCTATTATTTCCTCAAATACTTTTTCTTCCCCCTATTCCTTGAAGAGTGAAATGTTTATTAAGGAATCACCAAATTAGTTCAGCTGCAGCCCAAAACCCAGCCATGCTTGTTTGAACTCAAGGTCATTTACCTAGGTGGCACCTATCTCTCTTCCCTTTACAGTAAACTGCTTTGCTACATGATTCTCAAGTGACAACTATTTAGAGCTATTTACACTGTTCTGTCTTTAGATATTTGCTATTTCAAATATTCAGATTTTTAGTCCCAGCTTTGGAATTCCTAGACACCCAGTCAGGCAACACTAGGATATATGGGGCCTTAACACTAACCCTTCAAATCAAGATATAGGTCAAAGCAACTTTAGCCAGTAGAAAATTCAAAGATGTTCAGCTGTGGGACACCTGGGTGGCTCAGTTGGTTAAGTGTCCAACTGCGGCTCAGGTCATGATCTCACAGATCAGGAGTTTGAGCCCCCGTCAGGCTCTGTGCTGACAGCTCAGACCCTGGAGTCTGATTTGGATCCTGTCTCCCTCTCTCTCTGCCCCTCCCCCATTCATGCTGTCTTCCCCCCCAAAAAAATAAACATTAAATAAATAAACTTCAAAAGACATTCAGTTGTATGTACACTCATGCACAAGAGAAAAAGAGAAAGAGAAAGCAAAAGAGGTGATAAGCTGTACATGACACAGGGAAAATTTAAAGTATACAACTATAGATTATGAAGAATTACAAAGGAAAAAGCCTAAACTATTAACACTACTTTCACTGTACAGAGTTAATTACAACCATACTTGATTATAAGCAATGTTTCTAGTCATTTATATGTAGTTAAGTGAAAATACTATGGTGGTTCTGAAATTAGATGTGTCTAGGTCTGAGTCTCACTTGTACCAATCATTTATAAAAATAAAAATTATCAACAGCATTGCAAGTCTACTCAAGAATTAAGTTAGCTAATGCATGGAGTGAAAACAATACAGCAATCAGTTTATATACACATACATAAACACTAGTTTTTCTTTCTTCCTTTCCTCTTAAATACCAGAGAGAGCACAATGACTTGCTTATAATTAAACATTCACCAGATACTTGTTATTATGTGACCTGATTATTCTAGATGCTTACAAGTTGAGGAAAGATATTCCTTTGAGCAAAAGAGTAAGGATAATTAATAACTGAGAAAACCATGGCCATGATATTTTCTAAATCAATGTTCCATGATAAAGGCAACATTCATTAGACTCACTTTCTTCCAGCTTTAACGAAACTGAGGGATTGCTTCCCGTTTCATCCACATTTCCATCACCACCCCCTCGAGATCTTGAATTCCAGACTTTAATCACTTCAACATCATTGTCACTGCCACTTCCACTTGAGCTACTATCTTTTTTTCCTTTTTTACCCTTTGTTTTCTTCTTTCTAAAAAAGGAATAAATTTAAACTGTTAGGAAAGCATAGTAAAGACACAAATGCCAATTATGAGAGGACAATCAGCAATTAGGGATTTTAAATGTGTTAACACAGGACACAAAAAGTATTCAATTTACTTTGTATAATCATCGGAGCTTAAACTCATGGAAGTTTCATCAGAATCTGAAGCTATAAATTCATCCATACTGTCTTCATCAAAGTATCCCTAGAGGAAAAAAAATGATGAATATTTTAATAGTTTATTTCAACTTCTATTGAAAATTATAATGATATTTATTTTATCTAAGGATAAATTAATTTTCATGGGACAAGAAAGAGCTAAGGAACTATCATAGATTAGAAAAAATAAAGGAGACAGGATAGATATGCTTACTAAATGCAATGTGAGGTCTTGGATTGAATCATGGAAAAGAAAAAGGACATAAATACAAAACTGATGAAATCCAATTAAAGTCTGTTGTTTAGTTAATAGTATAGACTCAATGTTAATTTCTTAATTTTGGTCATTTTACCATGGTTATGCAAGATGTTAAGAATAACATTTAATACTCCTTCCATCATCATAATGCATTCTAACATACAGAAATTAACTAGAAATAAAGTTGAATTACTGTACCACAAAGCAAAAGAAAATTCAAATATACAGTAAGTTTATATAGTTCAACATTTTTCCTAAAGTTATTATGCTTCCAACAGATACCTTTAAGGTTACCTGATTTACCTTATTTTCTTTGCTAATGTAGTCCAGCTGCAAACACCAAGGATGAGTCCAGATTCTACTTAACATCTGAAAATCCTGGAAAAGTTTTGCACCTGCCTTTCCTCTTCCACCTTCACTGCTATTACCTACACCTGATCAATAAAAAAAAGCAGTTAATATTGAGACATAAGAATTCTCTATGTTGGGAGAGGTGGGCAGAGATGGGTTAAAGAGATGATGGGGATTAAGAAGGGTACTTGTCATGATGAGCACAGGGTGATGTATGGAAGTATTGAATCATTACATTGTATACCCGAAACAAAATTTACACTACATGTTAAAAAACTTGAATTTAAATAAAAACTTAAAAAATCTCTTGTTTTAGACAAAGCCTTTCTGTATCCAATCTTTTGACAATTCTTTCCAAATATTCTTAAACAAAGAAATGTACTCCTAAAAATTATGTTTTTCATATTAAAAACATTAAATTTCTTCTGCCCAGAGTAATTTCAACAAAATCACATTTTTCTATGAAAGTGAAATAAAAATGAAATGAATGCACACTTCACTAATATGACAAAATTAACAAGGGAGTAAGATGCAAAACAAAGCCGATTAAAAGACAAAAAGCATTTAAACAATAACATATTTTTCTGTCCAGTTTCAAAAGATGCAAATTCACCAGTAATTAGTAAATCTTGCCTCCAGTCATGGCAAGAGAAAATTTAATCGTATGAAACACTAAATCTGGTACTGATTATTCTGTCTTATAAGAGGTATTTCTACTAAGTATGATAGAAATCACTCTATGAAAATGAAGTTATCTAATTTCTTGATATACAACTTTCACAGCATTCCCTTATAATTTTTTCATTTCCATAATGTAAGTGATACTCTTTCACATTTGACTTTAGTGTGTCTCCTCTATTTATTACTTTTTAAGTACAGCTAAAAAGATATTATGTTGATCTTTTCAAAGAACCAAATTTCGGTTTCAATGATCTCTATTTTTTTTCCTCCTTTATATTTATTTATGCTCTAGTCTGTATTCTTTCCTTCTTTTTACTTGCTTTGGGTTTAGTTTGCTCTTAGTTTCTTAAGGTAAAAGGTTAGATTATAAATTTGAGATCTTTCTTCTTTTTAAATTATAGGCATTTACAGTTGTAATTATCCTTCTTTAAGTATGCTTTACTTGCATCCCATATTCAAGAACCTTGTGTTTTTGTTTTCATCTGTTTCTAAATATTTTTTAATTTCCCTTGTGATTTTTTCTTTGGTTTATTGGCTATTCGGGGCTGTGTTATTTAGGTACAATTGTGAATGTTCTAACTTTCCTTTTGTTAATGTTTTCTAATTTCATTGCCATGCGGTTAAAAAAAATATTGTGTGATTTCATCCTTTTATATTAATTGAAACTATTTAAAGTCTAAAATATGCTCTATCTTGGAGAATGTTCCATGTGTACTTGAGAGGACTGTGTACTCTGCTGCAGCTAGATGGAGTGTTCTACAGATATCTGTTAAAGTCTAGTTGGTTTATAGTGCTTTCCAAGTCTTGTATTTCCTTGTTGATCTTCTACCCAGCTGTTCTTTTTTTTTTTTTTTTTTTTATTTATATATGAAATTTATTGTCAAATTGGTTTCCATACAACACCCAGTGCTCATCCCAAAAGGTGCCCTCCTCAATACCCATCACCCACCCTCTCCTCCCTCCCACCCCCCCACAACCCTCAGTTTGCTCTCAGTTCTCAACAGTCTCTTATGCTTTGGCTCTCTCCCACTCTAATCTTTTTTTTTTTTTACCTTCCCCTCCCCCATGGGTTCCTGTTGAGTTTCTCAGGATCCACATAAGAGTGAAACCATATGGTATCTGTCTTTCTCTGTATGGCTTATTTCACTTAGCATCACACTCTCCAGTTCCATCCACGTTGCTACAAAAGGCCATATTTCATTTTTTCTCATTGCCACGTAGTATTCCATAGTGTATATAAACCACAATTTCTTTATCCATTCACCCAGCTGTTCTATCACTGAATGCCTTATGAGTCTTTAAATTAATGTAAAGGAAAGAGGGATTAAAAAAAAAGGTAATCGAAACTATATCATTTTATTCTCCAACAAAGACTTAAAAGCCTATTTTTGTTTTGTGGGGGAAAAATTACTCTTGCAAATAACATAAATATCGTCTATTATAGAGAAATTTTATACGACTTTTTTAGGCCTAAGACAGAAAAAGGGAGAAATTAATTTTTTTAACGTTTATTTCTTTTTAAGAGAGAAAGAGGGAGAGAGAGAGCGAGCAAGCAAGGGAGAGGCAGAGAGAGGGGGAGACACAGAATCTGAAACAAGCTCCAGGCTCTGAGCTGTCAGCACAGAGCCCAACGTGGGGCTCGAACTCTGAACTGAGAGATCATGACCTGAGCTGAAGTCGGACCCTTAACCAACTGAGCCACCCAGGTCCCCCAAAAGGGAGAAAATTTTTAAAGGGAAAAAACTTCTACCGAAAAAGGGAAAAAAAGTTTCTTCTATCTACACTACTGACTTATATTAGCATTGATATTCTTTGTGGGGAATGCGAACCACATAAAAAACATATGCTAATAAGGTAGCCAAATAAACATCCACAAAAAATGTTGTCTACTCAAAAAAAGTACTATCGTTATTGAATCATTCTATCTTTAAAACATTTCTTTTGACTTCCAAATGACTTTATTTGGAAAACTTGCCAAAAAAGGTTAGGTGAATACATAATGAATTAAGCAGGGCAATCTGTTATTCAACCTCATTTACATCCATGGTTTTTACATGAGATGTTATCATGGGGTCTGAGGTAAACTAATAATGGTCTCCCAAATATATCTACATTGCAAACCTAGGCACCCATGAGTTATTCCTTACGAAAAAGGAACTTTGCAGATTCAATCAAGATACGGGGCCTAAAGTAAAGAAGACCATCCTAGTTGATCCAGGAGCGTTCAATACAACCACAATAGTTCCTATAAGAGGCATCCAAAAGTGAGAGTCGGAGAAGGTGATGTGATAACATAAGCACAGATTGGAGTGATACATTTTCAATATGGAGAATACAGGCAGCCACCAGAAGCTAAAAAAGATAAGGAAACATTTTCCCTCCCTAGAACATCCAGAAGTCCAGAAGGAACCAGCCCTGCTGACTTTAGTCCAATGACACTAACCTTGGACCTCCAACCTCCTGAACCATGAGTTGCGTTCTAAGCCATCAACTTGATGGTAGTTTTCTGCAGCAGCAAGAGGAAACCAATACAGCATCCTAGTGAAATGTTTATCAAACCCGGTGCACATAAGAATTACTTGGGCAATTTGTTCTACAGATCCTTAAATTCTATTCCTATAAATTCTGATTTCCTAAATCTGTGATGAGGCACAGAAATCTAAACTTTCTAAGAAGTTTCTCAATGCTTGCACTGCAAATTAGGGTACAAGTCAAAAGAAGAATGGTTGGGGAAAACTCACTGCTTCAATTAGTATCCTAGGGCTGCCGTAGTAAATCACTACAAACCCAAAATTTTAACACGACAGAAATATATTCCCTCACAGCTTGGGAAATCATAAGTCCAAAATCTGTCCTGAGTCAAAATCAGAGTCCACAGAGCCACACACATTCACTCTGGGAGCTCCAGGTGAGGATTTGTTCCTTGCCTCCTCAAGGCAATTCCCTGACTTGTAACCACATCAATCTTTGCCTCTATGGTCACTATGTTGCCTCTTCTGTGTAGATCAAATCTCCCTGAGCATATCTCCCAAAAGACACCTGCAATTGGAATTAGGGCCCATTTGGATACTCCAGGACAATCTCCTCATCTCAAGATCCTTAGTTTAATCACCTCTGCAAAAATCCCTTTTCTTATAAGGTAACACAGGTTCCAGAAACTAGGTAAGATCTGACCCCTCCAGGTGGCCATCATTCAGCCTACCCCATTACCTTAAGTGTCCTTCAAGGTTATTCAAGGATGAAGACAGTAGAGCTGAAGTAAACTTTCCAAAAATACAAGACTAAAAGCTTTTGATTCTTTACAAATTACAATTCTCCTTTTGATTCTTTACACATTACAATTATACTATTAAAACCCAGTCTCAATGGAGTATTCTGATGATCAATTAGCTATAATAAACAGGGAACTGGAGATGATCATAATAAAATACCAGGGACTATATAAATAAATTTTATACAGTTTCCCCAAGTCCTGAAAATCATTTCAAATCATTTTCCACATAAATGATTAAAAAGGGTTGGGAGTAGTTTGGCCACTAAGAATTTAGAAACACCTTTTAGGATTTCTACATTGCTTTATCACAAAATCCTTACTAATAAAATAATTCCTTTGTACCATTCTCAGAAATCTGATTTTCTCACCTCCAATGTTCCTTCAGTCAACCGTTAAGAATCAAGGCCATTTATAACATAACAAAGCTTTATGAAAGCCTGAAACCCAAGCAATAACAAACTACCAAGAGGTGCCCAGAAGAATTCTACATATAATGAACAATAAGTGAAAAAAGAGTATCTCGTGGATATTAGTTATTCCACTGCCTCAATACTTCAACACAGGCCTTAAAACGCTGACTTTAAGGAAATGGCTGTTACACCTGTTCAAGTCTAAATTTAAATCTTATAGTTATACCACATTCTAATTAGCCACACAGTATAGAAATCACACAAAAAAACTACCACCCTTGAACTACCATGCAAAGTCCACTAAAACTGGTTAACATTCTTTGGGGTATGCATATTTTATTTCGTAGAAAGTAGAAGAAAGAAAGGAGCAACATTTTAAATACTATAGAGTTCCCAGCTCATATCATCAAATAGCCCATCATTAGCCCAAATTCCTACTAACTTTCAAGTTAAGGGTGCTTCACAAAAACAGACACTCGGATCAATGGAACAGAACAGAGAACCCAGAAATGGACCTACAAATGTACGGCCAACTAATCTTTGACAAAGCAGGATAGCCAATGGAATAATGACCGTCTCTTCAGCAAATGGTGCTAGGAAAACTGGACATCGACATGCAGAAGAATTAACCTGGACTACTTTCTTACACCATACACAAAAATAAACAAAATGGATGAAAGACCTAAGCCATAAAAGCCTAAGACAGGCAGCCATCAAAATCCTCGAGGAGAAAGCAGACAAAAAACTCTTTGATCTTGGCCGCAGCAACTTCTTACTCAACACGTCTCCGGAGGCAAGGGAAACAAAACCAAAATGAACTACTGGGACCTCATCAAAATAAAAAGCTTCTGCACAGCCAAGGAAACAATCAGCAAAACTAAAAGGCAACCAAGAGAATGGGAGAAGATATTTGCAAATGACATATCAGATAAAGGGCTAGTATCCAAAATCTATAAAGAACTTATCAAACTCAACACTCAAAAAACAAATAATCCAGTGAAGAAATGGGCAAAAGACATGAATAGACACTTCTCTCCAAGAAGACATCCAGATGGCCAACCGATACATGAAAAAAATGTTCAACATCACTCATCATCAGGGAAATACAAATCAAAACCACAATGAGATACTACCTTACACCTGTCAGAATGGCTAACATTAACAACTCAGGCAACAACAGATGATGGCAAGGATGTGGATAAAGAGGATCTCTTTTGCATTGTTGGTGGGAATGCAAGCTGGTGCAGCCACTCTGGAAAACAGTATGGAGGTTCCTCAAAAAATTAAAAATAGAACTACCCTACGACCCAGAAATTGCACTACTAGGCATTTATCCAAGGGATACAGGTGGGCTGTTTCAAAGGGACATATGCACCCCAATGTTTATAGCAGCACTATCAACAATAGCCAAAGTATGGAAAGAGCCCAAATGTCCATCGACAGATGAATGGATAAAGAAGTTGTAGTATATACGTACAATGGAGTATAACTTGGCAATCAAAAAGAATGAAATCTTGCCATTTGCAACTACGTGGATGGAACTAGAGGGTATTATGCTAAGCGAAATTAGTCAGAGAAAGACAAATATCATATGACTTCACTCATATGAGGACTTTAAGAGACAAAACAGATGAACGTAAGGGAAGGGAAACAAAAGTAATATAAAAACAGGGAGGGGGACAAAACATAAGAGACTCTTAAATATGTTGAACAAACAGAGGGTTACTGGAGGGGTTGTGGGAGGGGGGATGGGCTAAATGGGTAAGGGGCTTAAGGAATCTACTCCTGAAATCATTGTTGCACTATATGCTAACTAATTTGGATGCAAATTTTAAATAAATAAATAAATAAATAAATAAATAAATAAATAAAGTTAAGGGTGCTTCAAGCACAAATTATAATATCAAGGGATCTCAGACTAATAATATCCCCAGACCCCTAGCAGAAAAAAAAAAACTAAAAAAACAGCAAATCCTTTCTGGACTAACCAACCTTTATCCTGGGCCTCAAAGAATTCCCACATGTTAATAACCCCAAGGGATACTAGGAACTTATGGTCAAAAGTACTTAAACACACATGGAAACAAGGCAGCATGCTTGAACTGACAGAAATGAGAGAGATGAAAGAGATCTATAAGGATTTCAGAAACTGGAATAATCAGACACAGACTATAACTGTTTACTATGTTTGAAGAAATTTTTAAAGACAGGGGCGCCTGGGTGGTAACAGTCGGTTAAGCGTCCAACTCTTGGTTTTGGCTCAGGTCATGATCTCAGGATTTGTGAGTAGGAGCCCTATGTCGGGCTCTGCACTGCTGGTGCAGAGTCTACTTGGTATTCTTGCTCTCTCCCTCTCTTTCTGTCCCTCCTGTGCTGTCTCTCACTCTCTCCCTCTCAAAATAAATAAACTTAAAAAAAAAGAAATGTTAAAGACAATCTTGAAAGTACATGTAAGGCACAGGAAATCATAAAGAACGAACAATTAATTAGCTGGAAGATAACTGAATAAAACTTCTGTGGATAAAAAGTAAGCCACTGAGTTTTTAAGTTTTATTCAGATATAGTTCACATACAATTTACCACTACAATTCATTAGTGTATTCACAGAGTTGTGCAACCATCACCAAAATCCAGTTTTTAAAACATTTTCATCACCCTCAGAAGAAACCCTGCACCCCTAAGCCATTATCCCCCAATTTCCTTATTTCTCCCACATCCCTAGGAAACCACTAATCTACTTTGTCTCTACAGATTTGCCTACTCTGGACGTTTCATGTGAATGGAATCATACAACATGTGGTCATTTGTGACTGGCTTCTTTTACTTAAGCATATGTTTTCAAGGTTGATCTGTGTTGTAGCATGAATCTGCATTTTCTTCCTTTTCATGCTGAGTAATGTTCTATGATATGCATGTACCAAATCTGTTTATCCCTTCACCAGTTGATGGACATGTTCTAGCTCTTAACTATTATGAATAATGATGCTGTGAATATTGGTGTATAAATCTTTTGTGTGCACAAGTGTTTTCCTTTCTATTGAGTATACACCTAGACATGTAATTCCTGGGTTATATGGTGACTGTATACTGAACCTTTGAAGGACTGCCAAATTGTGTTCCACCTAAGTTGCACCATTTGACATTCCAGACCAGCAACACACAGAGTTCCAATTCCTCCACATCCTTACCACTTGCTGTTTTTTAATTTCTTGGATTATAACCATCCTAGTAATAAAATTTATCTCACTGTGATTTTGATTTATATTTCCCTGATAGCTTATTATGCTGAACATCATTTAGAGCAGTGGATCTCAAGCTGAGGGTACATGAAATCATCTGTAGGGCTTATAAAAATGTAAGTGCCTGAGCCCTACTCCAGATGCACTTAATCAGTCTCTAAAGTATGACACGTGGACCCATGCAATTTTAGACACAAAGCATATTACTGTTTTCCATTTATAAGAGTACAATTCAGTGGCATTAAGTATAATCACAATGTTGTGCAACCATCACCACTCTCCATTTCTAAAACCTTTTCATCATCCTAGAAAGAAATTCTGTACCCATTAAAAATAACTCTGTATTTCCTTCTCCCCCAAATGCTGGTAACTACTACTCTCTGCCTCTATGAATCTGACTACTCTAGGTACATCTAAGTGGAATCAACAGTATTTGTCCTTTTGTGCCTAGTTTATTCTTTGGGGCTCATTAATATTGTAATGTGTCAACATTTCCTTTTTTAAAAATTTATTTATTTTGAAAGAGAGAGAGCGAGCATGCATGGGAGGGGCAGAGTGTGTGTGTGTGTGTGTGTGTGTGTGTGTGTGTGTGTGTGTGAGAGAGAGAGAGAGAGAGAGAGAGAGAGAGAGAGAGAGAGAATACCGAGAGAGAGAGAGAGAGAGAGAGAGAGAGAGAGAGAGAGAGAGAATACCAAGCAGGCTCTACACTGTCAGCACAGAGTCCCATGCAGGGCTCAAAACTCACAAACCATGAGATCATGACCTGAGCTAAAACCAAGAGTCAGACGTTTAACCAAATGAGCCACCAGGCGCCCCAGCATTTCTTTTCTTTTTAAGACTGAATATCCCATTGTGTGTGTGTGTGTGTGTGTGCGTGTACATAAAGGAAAATTAAGAGGGCTTTAATTTCTTTGAAATTCATTAAAAGTCAGTCTTATGACTTTAATTCTGTAAATATTAAATCTATTATAAGTTTTCACTACTAAAATTAACACCAAACTATTGCTGGTATAAAAAGCAAAATTTAAATGAACTTCTTAAAACCAAGTACAATCTAAAAAGAGTCAAATATAGAAACAAAAGAAATTTTGGAATGTGTAACAGGAAAATACCAAACATTGTAAATACAAGTGAGAGAGATGGGTGATAGGTTTCTAGTAAGAATCAAGATACCTTTAATAGAACCCATGTGGCCTTTTATGGACATTTTTCTCAAAGGGACTATTAAGTCAGGTTATTCTACTTTAAGGAAAAGAAAACATCACATTTAGTAGGGTGGAACCCCAGACCTTTTCACAATTAAAATATTCATGGCACCAGATGAGAATTTAACAATCATACTTTTCAGAGTTTGAAGCTTTTAATAATTGGTACTTTAGATATTTACTATCAATTAAAGCCACAAAGAATAAAGCCCCCTTAATTCTTAAATATTGCATTACCCTCAAAAGAGTACATTTTAAGGTCTATATATGAGCCATTAACATTTTGCTATTGGTTATTAAAGACAACTGATTCTCTGATACTTGGAAACACAGTAGCTGGCATTTTCTCTAAGATAAAACAAAATTTTAAATGGAAAAAAAAGTAAATTAAATGACCAAATTTACTACCTGTTATTACTCAAATATAAATGAAAGGTAAGTCTGGATATCCCTCTCTAAGTACATAGTAGCTCTCTCATTGGAATAACATTTGGTTAATTATGTCTTCAATTTTTGTCATTCAAAACACAATGGTACAATAAAACTAACAGTTTCTGACTGATATACAAATGAAAATGTGTGCCTTCCAGAAGTGATTTTCAGGACACCTGGGTGGCTCAGTCGGTTAAGTGTCCGATTTCAGCTCAGGTCATCATCTTGTTGTCTGTGAGTTCGAGCCCTGTGTTGGGCTCTGTGCTGTGTCTCCTTCTCTCTCTGCCCCCCCACCCCCCACTCATGCTCTGTCTCTCTCAAAAATGAATAAATGTTAAATTCAGCAAAAAAGCACTTCTGTAAAACACTAACATTCAAATCCTATTTTCCCCAAAGCAAAATAATGCTTGAGGACCATCATTATTCTGTTCTCTAAAATGCCCTGCTGTTAAAAAATTAAAATAAAATAAAATGTACTGCTAATATGAAGAGTATCCCTTTACTGATACAAAGCATCATTTTAATATGTGTGTACATACTTCCACCTTCTATTATTTTTTTGATCAATTATTTTATTCACAATGGCTAATGGGTACTTTCTAACCTGTATCGCCTAAATAAACCTAACGTATCACTTGGTGAAAGTTACCAGAATGAAGTGACTAAGAAATAAGAAATCTCACTTCAGACCAGAGGCTAGGTTTTGCTCTGTGAACAGCGACAACCCTGGGCACACAGTCATGGACACACACACAGACACATGAGCTTACTGATGATAACATTAATACCTATCCATTGTATTTTTTTTTATTTATATATGAAATTTATTGTCAAATTGGTTTCCATACAACACCCAGTGCTCATCCCAAAAGGTGCCCTCCTCAATACCCATCACCCACCCTCTCCTCCCTCCCACCCCCCATCAACCCTTAGTTTGTTCTCAGTTCTCAACAGTCTCTTATGCTTTGGCTCTCTCCCACTCTAACCTCTTTTTTTTTTTTTCCCTTCCCCTCCCCCATGGGTTCCTGTTAAGTTTCTCAGGATCCACATAAGAGTGAAACCATATGGTATCTGTCTTTCTCCATTGTATTTTTTAAAAGCCCATAGAAAAGAATAAGAAGTATTCTTATCTAAAAGATCCTCATAATGAAACCACCAAAAAACCAAAAAACCAAAAACAATTTCTGTCAAGCATTTTCATGTATTTTAGGCATTTGTGTATATTTTTATTATAATGTTGGGAGCATAATATATGTCCTGCCTTGAATTTTGCTTTTTTTTGCCTTTTATTATTGTGGTTCAATTTTTTAAATAATACACTGGACTTTTATATACTTTCTCTTACATTACTCACTAATAATTTTCCTGAAATAAAGCTCATTACAAGCTAAGAGCATTATTCAATATACTTTGTATGTTTTTTTCACCAGTTTGCTCCTTAGTTTATTTTGACAATTTAGTGTTTTTTAAATTAGAAATAATTTGTGCTTTTACAAAATAATCATACCCATGTGATTCAAATGCACAATTGAAAAAAAAAAAACAAATGACATGGTAAAATTACTAAAACAACATCCTTCAGAAAAAGAATGTCTTTAGAGAAAATATAAAAATAAACTAAGCATATTTGTTACCTGTTAAGTGATCTAAGTAGTACTGATAGAGCTTGCACTGAATAGGAGTCATTCTCACAGCTAACACATATTCATGTTTTGGAGGCAAGAACTTTGTTAATGCTGTATAATCTTTCCTCTGTAATTAACAAGAAAGATAATGAAAATTAGTTAACCTAAATATATGAAAGGAATTGACTGTTCAAAGAATTATCATTGCTTGCAACTAAAAGATATGCATAAACAGGTACCAAACATACAAGAAAGCATTTTCTTAAACATATTTACCCTCTTTAATCACACAATGATCATCATATGATTGTAATTATTATATTTCATATGACTATACAATATGATGTATTGGTAATAAGAGACTGCAACACACCAGGCAGGTTTTAAATTGAAGTGGGTCATATTACCAACCAAGTAATTTATGTTTTCAAATGGTCTCCTCTATATAGAAAAAAGAAAGAAAAAACGTGGGAAGGGGATATAGTAGGCAGTGTTAAGAAAAAGACTTGCTTTAATCATACACTAAAAACAATGAATCAAAGTCTGATGCAGTCTGGGTTGTCCTTCGGGTAAGATGTGCCAATATACCAGAGAATAACACACAACTTTAGGGGAACTGTTTACCCACTTGAGAAAGCAAGCCATGTATAAACACCCTTGAAACCATTTAATTATAAGAACAAGAAATAACAAACACGAATGTGCTAGATACAAATGACTACTAAACCAGGAAAACATTGCCTAGGTAGCAGCAGCAATACAGAAACAGAGGAGTTGCTAGTACCTGTGGCTAGCCTGAACAAACAGAACGACTGCCTTATATGATGGTAGAATATCCAGCCAGGAAAAAAAAAAAAAAAAAAAGAATATCCAGCCAGAAGCACAGTCTATCTCTAAAGATTTGTTACATCTGTGTGGCTATGATTAATATCTAGTGTCTGAAGAAAATGTGCGGATCTTAAGATCTACTAACTGCTGGCTCAAACTCTATATACTTATTCACTCACCAATAGAGGCTCACTAAATATCTGTATGTAAACAGTACTAACTAACCCATTCAGGTTATTTTATTACTTCAAATTAATAAAACTGTTTCTTCAGGATTTTGTTAAAAATGACCCTCTCACAATTCATAATTGCATTTCCTACAAATATTTCAAATAAGTGAGGTTCAAGCCACTATACTATAAAATTAAGGTGAGCATAGGAATTTCTTAATCTAATAGCTGTGTTTCTTTTACATACTCCCTATCTTAAAGATGAGAAATCTAAACATTAACATATTAAAATATGAAGCTATACACTTGGTGAATTAATCAAGTATGCTCTAAACCTCACAATGGAACTCTTTTTTTGAAAGTTCAATGTTTCAAAAACTTTTGAAGACAATGCTAGGAGATTTCACTATAAAACTATATATTGAAAAAAGAGGAAAGAAAACATAAAACAAAGTTTAAATTCAGAAAACATTTGGGATTGTAATCTAACAAAGCAATGATATTTTATTATATGAAACATATTTGTACCTGAACACATCCAGCTAACATCTCATAGAGAATGTGAGCACGCTTTTTCATCACTCTGACATCTACCATGGTAGAATCTGCACACTGACCATTTTGGATTGGATTTATAAATCGATTCCTGAACTCCTTAATGGATCCCAGCAAATTTTCCTTGATAAAGTTAACCATGCAATGATCTAAGAGAGAAGACATTAGTTCACTAACGACAATAATAGCTAAAAGGGACTCAGATAAACTTTCTGATAAAATGTTCATGTCAAAAACACATGCCATGGAAGCATTAGAATTAAGCTACAAAGAACAAACAGTAAACTGAGTATAGACTAAACATTGGTTATAAGTCAGTTCTGGAACTGGATTTCCAAACCAGATGAGAAATTCAAATAAAACCATCACTATATTCTAGATATGAATGTTTAAAAAAAACACCTAAGAACATTTTATTCTACTTCCCTGTTCTTTATAATAGATATGGAGTATGAAACAAGTATTCTGTAATTCTAACCATGATTTTATGGACAGCAAGGGTATCTAGTGAAAAAACATATATATTGAATCAAAATAATAAAATCAGGTAATAAGCCACTATACCAAATTTTGTATTAACTGTTCTAGTTCCAGAAGCTCTTAACAGAGTTATCAGCTGTCCTATACAATATAAGATCACAATGTGAAATAGCATTTTTTCACCATTTCAATATAAATTAGCAGTTATTACATCAAAATTGATATTTACAGGATGCAAAGGACTCTCTTAGAAAATTCTAAGAATATATAATTAGATATTAAAAGACAGAACATATTCTCATTATAGCATAGCCCTTAAAAAGTCATGAATAATATGGGTGCCTGGGTGGCTCAGTTGGTTCAGCATCTGACTTTGGCTCAGGTCATGAGTTGGGAGTCCCACATTGTGTGAGCACAAGCCCTGCTTCAGGTGCACACGAGCCCCACTTCTCTCTCTCTGCCCCTCGATCACTGTGTCATCTCTCTCTCAAAAAAAAAAAAAAAAAAAACTAAAAAATAAAGTCATGGATAATATTGAGAATTAAGTGCAGTTCAATCAAGAACTAGGAATGAACTCTACATGCAGTATCACTTAAAGCAAAGTTCTACGGGAGTAAAAAAATACTTCTTTGTGAATTTCACTGTCAAACACCACTGGTTTGCTTTCTTCACTGTATCATAAAACTCTTCTAACTAATGTTTTATTGTTTTTGCAATGTGAAGTAGCATTTCTACAAATGAAGTAACAGAAAAGGGGGAAACTGGAACAGATAAAAAATGAAGATAAAATATAGGTTACAATGAAGTAATAACCAGTATTACAAATAATAAAATAAAAAATAATTAAGTTACTAAAGGGCTGGAAATAACAAAAAATATTGCAACGGATTATAAATAGGAAATTTCAGTTTATTAGCTGAATATAACTCCTGTTCCCTCAAGTATTCTCACACATATGAAAATGAGAGAAATTCACAAGTCACCTGGGTTCACATCATCTGTCCTCAGTCTGAACAAATTCTATGCTGACACAGATTCGACATAGCTCTCCTTTTCGCATGTCCACATTCCTAAAAATATTCACACTTGGCATTTCTTTTCAATTTCCTATAGTACCTCTCCCTAAATTATAGTTTGTTACAGTATCTCCTGAATAGTCACCAATGCATTTGTACTTTTAAAGCCATCATTAATACATCTGATAATTTTTATAGATTTCAAATTCTATGTTTATATTTGAACATTCAAAATGGTATACCTTTTGACTATGGTTTACCATTCATATTTATAAAGCATTCCACTTGAAATGTATGGTATTCTTTCATAGAAGACTAAGATGGACCTATGTAGATCATGGTCAGAGACTATACTAGACAGAAGAAAGGCAAATGGCAAAGTGGCAAAAATAATATCTGAGGCAATGCCAAAACTCTACAACGTAACTGCAGATATTAACTCACACTCAATTAGGTTATTTTGAAGTGGTGTTCCTGTTAAAATAATCCTCCTCCTTGATCGTATAGAATTCATAGCTTTTGAAACAGCAGATGCTTCATTTTTCAGAATATGGCCTTCATCACAAACAACAAAGTCAGGGCCTATAAAAATGTGTAGAAAAAAACAACATTTAAGCTGAAAATGTAATCCATTTAAGTAAATAAGTTAACTCTTTAAAGTGCTGCTCTTGTGGGAATAAAACAACACGCTCATAAGAACAGTCATGTTTTATCTGCTGCTATATTTGCTGTATTTTGTAATGTGGCACTAACTAGTATTAATTATATCCCAACAGTAGAGTAAAGTACTACTACAGATGGTACTTAAGATTCTCTGAATAAGAATATAAAAATAAAAATAGAAGAGTGTAAAGATCTCTCCAACATATTTAAGGTATTTGAAAAAACAAAATATATTAATAACTGGAAAACAGTAGCTAAAGATATATTACAGCACAACATATCAAGTTAACACAACTGCCTAAGACTAAGCAATTCATATATATACGTGAAAAGACAAATTTCAAGCTACATTTTAAGAAATACTGTATAAATCAATTGGCTATGCAGTATCTTCCATGTAACTTATTCCAAATAACTAATACTCTTTGCAGGGAGAAAATTTAATTGATAAAGGACAGATAAATTGATTGTTATATGGCTACAGGATGGGGGAGAACACTTTCCAAGCTATAAAAGACCTTACACCTGAGAGTAACGTCTTCAAAAGAAATACATCCACTTTCATAACATATTATTGCTTCCTAAAGCATTGTTTATACACAATTTGCTTGCTGGGTAACACACATACTACTTTAAATATTGATTTCAACAAAAGCAGTTGTCAAATTACTCCCCATCTGTTAGGCATTAGAGAAAATTCATCTTCTACATGATTTCAAAAGTAAACATTTCAGTATGATTGGCCAAATAATACAATTATTATTCAGTATTCAGATGGGGCTACACAAATATTAAGACATTTTAAAATTACTAATATACTTTCTAAAAACAAAAATCTACACATAGCTTTGTATGAAAAAGCTACATACTGGTTTCTTTTGAATCCTAAAAGTTTTCAAGAAAGAAAAATTGTGTTTTACACAAGTGACTTAACTGATTTTCACCATCTAACATTCAGCGTCATGAGGGTATGCTAAAACAGGTACTCCCATACAATCTTTGTGAGCGTCTAAATTACCATCTGACATTTTGGAAGACAACTTTACAGTATCTATTAAAATGTAAAATAGTGTACCTTCTGACCCATTATTTCAATTTCTGGGAATTTATCCTAAAGATATACTTCGGCAAGTATCCAAAAATACATAAAAATATTCTGTGAAGCACTGGTTGTTATGGTGGAAAATTGAAAACAACCTAAAAGCTTATCAAAGGGTGTTAATAAAATTATGATTTAATGGAATGTTGCAGAACTAAAATTAATGATATAGATATCTATGTAATAACCTGGAAAGACATGCCAAAATATATTAAATAAAAAGATGCAATGTGCAGAATGTATGTTATGCTGTTTGTATTTAAACAACCACTTCAAACAGGGTGATTTTATCTATGTATACATATATGTAGCAAAGGACTAAACCTGCCCAACCTTTGCCTTCAGCAGCTGGGAGGTAACCTCTAAACTTGGAATATGCTGCCTGAGAAAATGGTCTTTGTTTACTTGGATGGCTTAGGACACACACCAGATAGTCTAAAAAGGTGAATTATCGGGGCAACAAGGCCTTTGGCATCTTCTTGACCTTTAGAAGGGGTAAAGACTAAGATCACTCACATGGGTGGTCAAACATGTCTTTGTGACCAAGCCCAAACTCTAAACACCAAGGCCTGGATACGTGTGCTTGGTAAGCAACGCTCTGTATGTACTGTTACACATCATTGCTGGGAGAAGTAACTGTGGTCTGCACATTTCCACTGACAGATCAGTAGGATTTCTCCTGGATGCCCTGTGACTTTTCCTGTTGCTGATTTTAATTTGTATCCTTTCACTGTAATAACCAACACAGCTTTTCTGAGTTCCATGAGTTCTAGTTAATTACTGAACCTGAGAGTGGCCTTGGGACTCTAAACACTGCAATATAAAAAACATGCCTGAAAAAACACCCACACAATCTTCTTTAAAAATGGGCAGAGGACCCAAAGAAGACATGCAAATGGGCAACAGGTACACAAAAAAGACCTCAACATCACTAATCACTAGGAAAATGCAAATCAAAACCACAATGAGATATCACCTCATACCTGTTAGAATGACTATTCTCAAAAAGACAAGAGATAACAACTGTTGGTGAGGATGTAAACAGAAGGGAACGCTTGTGCACCATTGGTAAGAAGGTAAATTGGTGCAGGCACTATGAAGGTTCCTCTAAAATTGAAAAGTAGAATTACCATATGAAACAGCATTTCTAATTCTGGGTATATATCCAAGGAAACAAAATCATTATCTCAAAGAGATATCTGCACTCCCATGTTCAGCCAAGACATGGAAAAACAACCTAAGTGTCCACTGACGGATGAACTTTTATTTTTTAATATATACCTTTTCCTTCTGTTTGTATTTTGCTTAAGAACATGTATTGCTTTTATAATTTAACTTAAAAAGAACTATTTATTAGTGTGGCAATGGAAGGCAAGGGGGCCCTTTTCCTTAGTAGGGCTATCTGAGCGAATAAGAGTAGGAAGACAGAATAAAAGCAAATATACTCATGAATAACCCTGAATCAACAAAAAAGCTAGAAGATGTTATTCATATTCTGTTTACAAAGATAGGAATGTACATCACATTCTAATATAAAAAAGTTTTAAAATCTTAAGAAGTTTTAGGGGGCCTGGGTGGCTCAGTCGCTTAAGTGTCCGACTTTTGATTTGGGCTCAGGTCATGATCTCACAGTTCTTGAGTTCGAGGCCCTGCATCGGGCTACGCACTGGCAGTGCAGAGCCTGCCTGAGATTCTCGGTCTCCCTCTCTCTCTGCATAAGTTTAATAATCCTGAATATCTACTTTCTGGAAAACCTTCCAATGATCTATGAATGAAGTGGTAGGATGTGAAAACAGCTATATTTAGAAATCATAATAGAAAAAATAAAGGGAGAATGCAGTCATGCAGTTCTGAAACGGGATATAGCAAGAGGCTTGAAGAAAAGTTCTTCTGTTCAAAAATCAAGCCTGAGTGAAATAGTTCAATACACCATGGAAATCTGTCATTATTTTATTTAATTACCTAGGTCTATTTTATTGTTTAAATCAAATAGTACCTTGAATTAATATTGTGTGTATATATAAAGGACTGAAGTACTGATAACATGCTACAAACCAAATAAAGCTTGAAAGCCTTATGCTAACTGAAAGAAGTCAGATATTGTATGATTTCACTTTTATAAAATGTCCAGAAATATTTTTATGAAATCTCCACAAAAGGCAAATCCACTGAGACAAAAAATATGTTGGTAGTTTCCAGGTGATAGGGCATTTGAAAGTGACTGCTAATGGGTACAAAATTTCTTTTTGAGGTAAATGAAAATGCTGTAGGGTTCAACAAAATAGTTGTGATAGTTACATAACACCGTAAATATACTAAATGCCACTGAATTATACTTTAACATGGTTAAATGGATTTTATGTTATGTGTATTTTTACCACAACAAACTCTAGTCATTAAATTAAAATGAGATAATGTAGATTAATACTAAAGCTACCACAATGAATTAATGCTTAGTGTGACTTAACGTTAACTGTACTATGAATTAAACAACAACAAAAAGCTAGTAATGAGGTTATAAAGAGATAACTCTATTCATTTGTCAAAACCCATTAAACTCTACATTACAAAGTATATACTTTCATGTGTACAAATAATAAAACACAGAAACTAACCTAAGTGACTTTAGAAAATAACGTTTTAACTATAAATTATTAAACTATAGACAAAAACAATCAAAAACACTGTACTATAGTGGTTAAATCTGTTTCTCACATAGAAACAACTGTGAAACAATATGGTTAACAATTCTGAAATTACTTTAGTGTGTAATGAAACTGAACAAATAAACGGATGGCAGGTGGCTGGAGCCAGAATTCCCATAGTTGGAAAGACAAGTAACAGATTAACGATGAAGGTGAAACTGAACCCTATGACACTGGATTAGAGTCAAAGACACCATTACAAAATCAAATTTATCTCTATACACACACACAAAGGGATAGATTTGTGCATAGACATAGATTAGTACACATATCACCTAGTTCTGTCTGCTTAGAGGACTTAAAAGCAATGATACTCCAGTAGTGACAAACACGACTAAGCAACAGATCTTGGTTTGTAAACACTATTTTACAATAAGAGAAACCATGGCACATTACTGAAATGGTTAATTCTGGGGTAGGGGGCGGAGACAATATAACATGAGCCTGGAATACCTTATAGTACCAGAAAGTAATGAAGTGCTTAAAACAACAACAAAAAGAATGAAATATCAAAGGGATACACGAACCAATCTACAAATGTGAAAGAGCTCCCAATGGCCAAATAGTAACAATTTGAACAGCAAAATAACATTACAGTCTAAAATATAAACTAATAATAGATTATTAGTCTATACTGCTATAAATCAATGATTGATTATATAAAAAGGAAAGGACAAATATTTCTTAAAGAAAACTTCCAAATTTTATGTGTAGATACTGGCCACTAAGGGAGACAGAGCTTAATCCCAGCCTTCCCCTAACTTGGGTAAGCTAGACTTTGTGACTGACTTCCAAAGAACAGGGACAGGTAAAAATAGCAGATCCAGTAATGTCATGTCATTCTAATGTACTCCTGATATGATTGTGATAAGAAGGGTGTTTCACCTCTGGTAAATTTTTTCAACAACCTGTAACTCCAAACTAATTACAAGAAAAACAACAAATACACACTAGTGAACATAAAATAGGATACTTGCACAGTACTCAAGACTAACAAGATAATGAAAAATAAAGATAGAAATTGTCATAGACCAGACAAAACTGTGAAGACAAGCCAATTAAATGCAATGTGGTATACCCTGGATCAGATCCTGGAATAGAATGCAAACAAGAAAAATGGTCAAATTCAAATATAGTTTGGTGTTTAGTTAACAATAAACCAACACTGTATCAAGTTCTTAGTTTTGACAAATCTACCATGGCAATACAAGCTGTTAACAGTGGGAAATCTGGATGTAGGGAATATGGGAGCTTTTTTTACTATCACTTCAAGTTTTCTGTAAAAAATTATTCTAAAGTAAAACATGTTTAAAATGTCACTAAATGATTTACATGGAAATAACAAATGTTACTCTTCACATTATGAGCTTTAATTTTTTTTTTTAATTTTTTTTTCAACGTTTATTTATTTTTGGGACAGAGAGAGACAGAGCATGAACGGGGGAGGGGCAGAGAGAGAGGGAGACACAGAATCGGAAACAGGCTCCAGGCTCTGAGCCATCAGCCCAGAGCCCGACGCGGGGCTCGAACTCACGGACCGCGAGATCGTGACCTGGCTGAAGTCGGACGCTTAACCGACTGCGCCACCCAGGCGCCCCGAGCTTTAATTTTTTTAAATGTATTTCCTCATGAACAAATCACAATATTAAGCGTTTGGACACTGTTGTTTTAACTATTCCAAAGCAACTTTCTGAAAAATATGTTGCAATACTATTCACTAGCTTAAAGTTCTCTGACAATAAAACCACCACAGAACTTTTAGACAAATATTTTAATCACGGGAGAAAGATAAACTCATTGAGCCTTAGATTTACAATGGCAATGTTACTTTGGTGCATGTTAGTTACATCATTACCAAAAAAAAGAGGCAAAACAGTACAAACATTTAGTTCTAAGATTAATAAGGTCTGAGAATTTAATGTATAACATGGTGAGTATAGCTGATAACACTAAATTTAATTGTAGGGAATTAAAATTTGCTAAAAGAGTAAAACTTAAATGCTCTCACCAAAAAAAAAAAAAAATGGGGTGAGTAAATATGTGAGGTCATAGATGTGTAACTCAAAGTGGTGAATCCTTCTGTTAGGCAGGAAGCTAATGGGCAACAGGAGTATGGACCTTAGACGTCTTGATGGAGAGCCCCAACTGAGGACCACCCAGGGACCACCCTATTCCACCCATGTAACAGTCAGTTTGCAATTACAGCATCCCAACAGAGGAAGAGTTAAGTTTGTTGTGCGTGTTGCACTTTTGCAGAAAGCAGCTGCTTGTCCTTATTTGACCTATGTCTCTAGAATAGAAATAATGCTGTGGTTTCCTACCCCATAAAGGTGTTTCAAATACATATTGGGAAAGGACATGCACAGTTGGCTAATTATTATATAATCCAGGCCTGTCACTCAAATGTTGCAAACCTAGGAACTACCCAAAAGAAAAAAAAACTGATATAAGCCCACACTGAGGAGTTTCAGGGCCTCAGTCTCTCTGGAGTTGCCAGCTTCTCCCTTGGAGTGTACTTTAATAAAACTTTGCTCTGCTTTTCTTTCGTTTCACTGCTCTGTAATTATTTAATGTGGCAGCGAGAATAGCAAGCCACTTTCCTTTTCCATCTAACTCTTGGTAACACTTCCAAATGTATTTATATGTCAAATCATCACATTGTATAATTTAAGCATCTTACAATTCTGTGAATTACACCTGAAAAAAATGTGAAAAGAATATAATATAAAAAAATAAATGAAAAAAAGGTAAAGTGATGGATTCTAAAGAATACTGTTATTCTGACAGTGAAAATTACATTTTCTCAACACACATCTAAAGCCTCAATAAGTGTCTTAGTGTAATTAGATATGTTAAGATAAAGTTTAAAAAGGAAAAAATAATTAAAAATTAATTCATTTTGTGGGGCACCTGGGTGGCTCAGTCGGTTGAGTGTCTGACTTTGGCTCGGGTCATGATCTCGCAGTTTGTGAGTTCGAGCCCCGCATCAGGCTCTGTGCTGACAGCTCGGAGCCTGGAGCCTGCTTTGGATTCTGTGTCTCCCTCTCTCTCTCTGACCCTCCCCACCTTGCACTCTGTTTCTCTGTTTCTCTGTTTCTCTCTCTCTCTCTCAAAAATAAATAAAAAGATAAAAAAAATTTAAAAAAAGTAATTAGTTTTGCAAATAGTACAACTTGCTGCTTTTCCAAGTGCCAATTAAGAATTAAATATTTGGATCTTAATGTCCTAAGGTTAGACAGTGCTGCAAATATTAACTTTCCATAGTGATGACACTTCAAAACATAGTGGGGGGGACCATGTAGCAATTCTTCTAATGATATAAAGTTGGGAAAGAAACTTAAGAACTGTTTTCAGAGTATGGAGAGAAGTCTTGTTATCATCTAATATTCAGACAGCTGGAAGAAAATGCAATTGTGACATAGGTACCTAATGTAATTTTACTTATTAACAAGATCTCCCATAAAAACTTCAAATACTTCCAGACTCAACAACTGAATTCTCAATAGCTGGCAACAGTAAGGGTGCTATCACCTTAATAAAATTTTACTAAGAAAAAAAAAAGAAAGAAAAAACCTGAAGGATAAACAAAAACCAGCTACTTACCAGTTGCTCAATAAAGTAGTTACCTGTTAAACAGAACATCAGCAATTTTTTATTCAACTTATTTATCTCAGTGTCTCTTAATATATTACCTGGATCAACCAAAGCTTTGTTAAAGATTTCCTTAAGTTTCCTACTCTTCACATTCCTTCCTTGAGCAAGATTTCTGTACATCTCATAGCCTATGATCATAACACCACCATCTTCTTGCCATCTCTGCAGCATGTAGCTTCTCTCTTGAGGACGTTTCACAGTTGCTAATTCAGAGACCTTTTGTGAGAAAATAAAGATTTTTAAAGGTAGCTATTAGGAATGTAGGAATACTACTTATTCCCATGTAAACATGCATCCTTAATAATTAAAAATCCTTTTCTTTTACTATATGAATTTCTTGCAGTTATTTTAATAAGAGAAAATATTTAAAATATAATACCTCAAGCTTCTCATCATCTTTTAATCCTTCCTGCCACTTTTCAAATTCATTCATCCAATTCAAAGCGGTATTAAGAGGACAAACCACTAAAGCTGTGCTGAAATCCAATTTGTCACACAAAAGAACCGTATGAAGAAAACTTACCACCTACAAAAAACCAAATTAAGTTACCATCTTCAACTAAAATACCAGTAAAAAAGTTAAAATAAATGAAACAATCTTACGATTTAATAACTTGGTTTTCTTCTACCTTTAAACAATAAAGCAACCAATCAAAGCTCACAATGTCCAAACAAGGCAAAGTACATGGAAAGAGATATTATAATATATAAAAAGATGGAGTTTGACTACATAATATATAAGGTTCTTCTAACCTTAAAGCTTCATGATCCTATGATCAATAATAATAATAATAATACGAATATAAGAAGTAACCATACCAAAACTATGACGAAGTTGCTGGTCTCCACACAACGTCTATCCCCACAAATGTTCAGAAGCTACCATCACCCATTCAGAAGAGAATTCTGCTATGCAGTACTTTTCTATTTTCAAGTGTTCTAACTTGATACCTTGGGAAGATCGAAGCAGAGTACAAGGACCCTAAGCTTGCCTTATCCCACAAATACAACTAGATAACTATCAAATCATCATAAATACCCACGAAACTGACCAAAAGCCTGGCAGGATAAATTCTACAAATAAAGGTAAAGAAGAGGCCACATCGAAGAAAGTAGGAAGTGTGGAGATGCAGTTTAGGGCAGAAAAGGATCATGGTCGCTGTGGCAGGGAAGGAGCCATGGTTACGGAGAAGGGTAAGGGGCAGAATATCACACAGTAAAGCAGACAGGGAAAATGAAACCCACAGCAACTGGCTTAGAAAGGGAGGGGCTGAATTTCATGAGTTCTTGAAAAAAGCGGGGCTTAAGTTTTAAAGGTCAGCAGTCATTGCTAAAATGGAGCCCTGAAGACACTGCTGCTCTTGAAGAGAAGGCAAACAGCCCGTGGGCATACAACATGGAAAGAACGAATTAAAGAGCAACTGGAGCACACAGTGGGGAAGATATATGCTTATCTCAAACCACATCCCAGCACTCACCAAGAGACCCCTCCAGGAACAAAAAAACTGGCCAGCACCATTTCTCTGTCCTAACCCTGAGCATAAGCACTGGCACTCCCTACCTAACTTATTTACAATAAGCCCCCAACAACAGCACTCCACTGGAAGCACCCCTCCAAGTCACCCCCAGACCAGCCCAAATCCCTGTTCACACCAAGTCCCCTGACCAAGGAGTTTTCATGGTCTTGTTTTAGCAGCAGTTGCAACAGTTCTCATTCCACAAGCAGACCAGAGCACACCTAGTTAAAACTCACCATATTCAGACCATGGACCAAACACTGCTAAGATAAAGAGAGCCTCTGCAGACAACTGGCCTGAAGGATAAAGCAGCCAGGACAAAACAGCAAAGCACACGCAGCACCCATTGGAGTTAGTCCCAGAAGCAACAGACCCTGGGGAACATGGGACACTATATGGCACAGCACTACAGGACCTCTTCTTCATAAGGCCATTACCCTAAAGAACAGGAGATGTAGCTTACTTTTCTAACACAGTGAAACAGGCACAGAGACACAGACAAAATGAGAAGACAGAGAAATTTATCCCAGATGAAAGAACAAAATAAGGCTAAGGCCAGAGATCTAAGTGAAACAGATATAAGTAATTAACCTAAGAGAGAATTTAAAGTAACGATAAAAGGATATTCACTGGACTTGTGAAAAGAGAGGAAGACATGAGTGAGACCCTTACCAGAGAGATAAAGAATAACACAGCAGAGATAAAACTCTCAATAAACAATAGGCTCCCTGGAATGAAGAGCAGAATGGAAGAAGCACAGGAATGAATTAATGACCTAGAGGACAGAGTAATGGAAAGTAATCACGTTAAACAAAAGAGAGATAAAAGAATTATGCAAAATAAGAACAAAATTAGGGAAATCAGTGACTCCCTCAAACATTAATAACATTTGTATTTATATAACCCCCAAAAGAAGATGACAGAGAAAAGAGGGCAGAAAATTTATTTGTAAAAATAATAGCTGCAAGCTTCCCTAATTTGGGGAAGGAAGCAGATATCCAGATCAAGGAAGCACAGAGAACTCCCAACAAAATGAACAAAAGCAGACCCACACCAAAACATATTCTAATTAAATTGGCAAAATATAGTGGAAAAAAACCAACTTTTCAAAGCAGCAAGACAAAAGACAACAGTGACATACAAAGGAAAACCCGTAAGGCTATTAACAGCCTTTTCAGAAGAAATGTTGCAGGCCAGAAGGGGCTGGCATGAAATTTTCAAGGTTCTGAATGGGAAAAATCTGTAGCCAAAAATGCTCTGTCCAGAAAGGCTATCATTCAGAATAGAAAGAGAAACAGAGTTTCCCAGACAAACAAAAACTGTAGGAGTTTAATGACCAACAAACCATCCCTATAAGAAAATTAAAGGGGACTCTTTTGAGTTGAAAGGAGAGAAAACATGACAGTATAAAAGTAGAAAACACAAAAGCATTAAAAATGAACATCACTGTAAAACATCAGTAAAAGAACAAATAAAAGGATATAAAATATGGCACCATATACAGAAAACATGTGGAAGAGAGCAGGAAACAATTGGTTTGAACTTAAATGACCATCAACTCAATATAGACTGTGATATGCGGAAGAGGCTATAACAAACCTAATGATAACCATGTATCAAAAACCACCAATAAACATGCAAAGAATACAGAGAAAGAGATCCAAATATATTAAAGAAAATCAGAAAAACAAGAAAGAGACAAAAAACAAGAAATGATCAGAGAAAATCTTCAGAAACAATCATAAAACAAATAATAAGATGACAATAAATACATTATCTATCAACAATTATTTTGAATGTAACTGGACAAAATGCTTCAACCAAAAGACACAAAAGGACAAAATGGATAAAAAAAAATAGGACTGATCTATATGCTACCTACCAACAGCCACATGAGAATGTCTATTCTCACCACTTTTATTCAACATAAAACTGAAAGTGCTAGCCACAGCAATGAGACAACAAAAAGAAACAAAGGGCATCCAAATTGGCAAAGAAAAGGTAAAATGTTCACTATTTGCATATGACATACTATAGAAAACCCAACAGATTCCACCAAAAAACTACTAGAACTGACAAATGAATTCACTGAAGTCACAGGATACAAAATCAACATACAAAAATCTGTTGCATTTCTATACACCAATAACAAAGCAGCAGAAACAGAAATAAAGAAAACAATCCCATTTACAATTGCACCAAAAACAGTAAGATAACTAGGAATAAACCTAACCAAAGAGGCAAAAGATCTATACTCTGAAAACTATAAAACACTGATGAATGAAGCTGAAGAGGACACAAAGAAATGGAAAGACATTCCATGTTCATGGATTGGAAACACAAATACTGTTAAAATGTCTATACTATGCAAAGCAACCTACACATTTAATGGAATCCCTATCAAAATGCCACCAGCATTTTTCAGAGAACTACAACAAATAATCCTAAAATTTGTATGGAACCACAAGGAACCCAAATAGCCAGACCAATCTTGAAAATGAGAGGTAAAGCATTACAATTCCAGACATCAAGGCATATTACAAAGCTGTAGTAATGAAAACAGGATGCTACTGACACAAAAATGAAATATAGATAAATGGAACAAGATAAAAAACCCAGAAATAAACCCCAAATTATATGGTCAATAAATCTTGAACAAAGCAGGAACAAATATCCAATGGGAAGAAGTCTCTTCAACAAATGGTGTTGGGAAAACTGGACAGCGACATGCAAAAGAATAAACCTTGACCACTTTCTTACAGAACACACAAAAATATTCAAAATGGATAGAAAACCTAAACGTGAGACCTAAATGCATAAAAATCCTAAAATAGAGCACAGGCAGTAAGGTCTCTGACACTGGCTGTAGGAACATTTTTCAAGATATGACTCCTGAGGCAAGGGAAACAAAAGCAAAAAATAAACTGGGCTTCATCAAAATGCAAAACCGCACAGCAAAGGAAACTATCAATAAAACTAAAAGGCAACTTTTAGAATGGGAGAAGGTATTTTCAAATGACATATTTGATAAAGGGTTAGTACCCAAAATATATAAAGAACTTATAAAGTTCAACACCCAAAAAACAACCCAGTTAAAAAATATTCAGAAGATATGAACAGACATTTTCCAAAGAAGACATAGAGACAACCAATAGACAAGAAAAGAAGGTCAACATCACTCATCATTAGGGAAATGCAAATCAAAACTACAGTGAGATATTATCTTTCCTCTGTCAGAATAGCTAAAATCAGGGGTGCCCGGGTGGCTCAGTTGGTTGAGCATCCAACTTCAGCTCAGGTCACGATCTCACAGTTTGTGGACTCAAGCCCTGTGTTGGGCTCTGTGCTGACAGCTCGGAGCCTAAAGCCTGCTTCGGATTCTGTGTCTCCCTCTCTCTCGGCCACTCCCTGCTCTCTCTCTCTCTCTCTCTCTCTCTCAAAAATAAACATTACAAAAAATTTATTTAAAATATTTATTTTAAATTTATTATATTAAAATATTTTAATATTTTTATTATTAAATATTTAAATACTTAAATATTATTAGATATTAATATTAAATATTAATTTAAATATATTAAATATTGTAAATATTTAATATATTTAAATATAAATATATGATATTTAAATATTTAAATATATTTATATAAATATATTATTAAAATAATATTAGAGATTAATTATTAATATTAATATTGAATATTTAAGTATTTAAATATTTAAAATATTATATTAAAAATATTTATTTAAATTTTTTTTAATTAAAAAAAAGAATGGCTAAAATAAACAACACAAGAAAAACTAGTGTTGGTAAGGATGTGGGGACAAGAGTCCTGCTGCACTGTTGGTGGGAAAACAAACTGGTGCAGCCACAGTGGAAAACAGTATGGAAGTTCCTCAAAAAGTTAATAATACCAATTACACTACTAGGTATTTACCCAAAGAATAGAAAAACACTAATTCAAAGGCATACAGACATGTATCCATATGCTCACAGAATTATTTACAACAGCCAAATTATGGAAGCAGTCCAAGTGTCATTTGGTAGATGAATGGATAAACAAGATGTGAGATCTCTCTCTCTCTCTCTCTCTCTCTCTCTCTCACACACACACACACACACACACAGAGGAGTATTAGCCATAAAAAAAATGACATCTTCCCATTTACCACAACATGGATGGAGCTAGAGAGCATAATGCTAAGTGTAATAAGTCAGTTGGACAAATACCACAGGATTTCACTCACATGGAATTTAAGAAAGAAATGAACAAAGGGAAAAACAGACAAATCAAGAAACAGACCCTTAATTACAGAGAGCAAACTGATGGTTACATTGGGGATGAAGGCGGAGGGGGATGGATTAAAAAATGATAGGGATTAAGGAGTGCACTTTTCATGATTAGCACTAGGTGACATATGGAGTTACTGAATCACTGTACTGTACACCTGAAACTAATATAACACTGTGTGTTAACTAACGGGAATTAAAATCTTAAAAAGCCAAAAAAATAGTTAAAATGGTTAAAAAATAAATAAATAAATAAATAAAAATAAAAAACAAAGTGTCCTGACTCATTGAGTCTGTAATAGTTATCTCATGGCTTAATATTACATCTATATTCACTAATGTTATCTGTATTACAACTCCTGCCAATCAGAAATGCAGTATTTTAACAGTGAAAAGTATTTTACATTCTCCTTAATACAGGATCACAGACTGTTAAAAAATTGTAAAGGAAATTCCTTACACTTCAAAATCTTTGCAGTTTTTTACTGGCTATGACTTGTAACTCTATTCCTTCACTTCATTAGGATTTCTGCTCTGCCTCACCTCCTAAAAGCTGCACTCCCTCTCTATTCTCTCTGAACTCTTCCTATCTGAAAATATGTATTTCTTATTTGATTAAAATCTCTCAACCACACCAGAATATACCAGAATATAAGCTTCCTGAGGAGGGATCTTCTTATTCACCACTCTATCTCCAGCCACTACAACTCTGCCTGGGACACAGAATAGAATCCAATATATATTCTTGCAAACATGAAATGTACAAAAGCAGAATACCTTTCTGTTCTTACCTGTAAAGTCTTACCAAGGCCCATGCAGTGGGCTAGAATGCATCCTGAACCTGGAGATTTCTTTGTTTTTTTTACAGATTCACAGCAGCAGTCCCACATAAACTGAACACCTAAAAACAACAGCTTCGTTAAGTTTAATTTAAAGATCCAAGTTAAAAATCTTCCTTCATAAACACATCAAAAACATAACCAAACTTCTAATAAATAGAATTTTAAAAAGAGATAATCTTCTAAGTATAAATGAGATGCTCCCAAACCCAATAAGTTTAATTAGAAAAAAGGACAGCAAACACAAGCATACAGCCACTTCCCTTCATTCACTAATCTATCACAGCAAATCTTCATTCCCTGGGACGATTCAAAGAAACATATGAATAATCTAAAATAGAAATGTTATGCAAAATTTTATCCAATTTACAGATTCCTATCAAATATTCTTTCATGCTTGTTGAGTTTATCAGGAAAACAACCCAGGAGATAATTTATCATCTCTCCCCTTATTCAATAGTAAAGACCAAACAAAAAGGGGGATTCACTATCCAAGAAGTAGGAACTATAGAACTTCCCTTATGAATTCATTCATGTACACACTGAAAACTGACTTACTGATTCCATTCTAACAAAGTGGAGAAAAGGGATAATTTGGTATCTTTAAAAATACCAATGTCAGAATATTATTAACAAATATACCTGAAAATGTTCAAATAGCATTTTCTGAAGAAAGCTTTTAGCTAATGGTGGTACCTCTCCCTACCCTGCAGCTGCCCTTAGCCAACCACTGGAGACTATATGAATCCATTTGCTATATATACCATTTGTAAGTGGCACTTATTTCCCCTTCTATAACACTCATTTTCTTTACAATCATCCAATGTTTCTCCTCATCTATTTATGAGCTCCATAGTGGGCAGGGTTCATGTTTGTTTTCCTCACCAATGTACTGCTAGTGCTTAGCAGAATGTAAGGCACACAGGAGACACCAAATATTGGTAAAACTTAATTAAAAATGCTTTAATTAGGGGCACCTGGGTAGCTCAGTTGGTTAGGCATCTGACTTCAGCTGAGGTCATGATCTCACGGCTCATGAGTTCCAGCCCTGCGTTGGACATGTGATGACAGCTCAAAGCCTGAGGCCTGCTTTGGATTCTGTGTCTCCCACTCTCTCTCTGCCCCTCCCTTCCTTGCTTGCTCGCTCTCTCTCTCTCTCTCTCTCAAAAATAAATATTCAAAAAATTAAAAAAAATAAAAAAATAAAAATGCTTTAATCATATCACTGTTTCTTACCATCTACCTGATGGGGTTTCAATTTGATAACCATATTTCTATGAACCTGCACTAAAGGTTCTTTGGTTTCTTCATCTTCATCTAAAACCAACTTGGTTGTTATTGGACACTTGGTGGGTGAAGCATCTTCAATTTCTATCACCTACAAGAAAGGGAATTACAGTTAGCCAACTCAGAGAAATCTTTCAAGCAATACTAAGGAAACTTTTCCAAAATATAGACACATCTACTTACACACCACATATCCAATACTTTATTCAAAAAGATCAGGACATATCACAGGTTAATACAGGTTTTCCAAAATCAAAAACCTGTACAAGACTGAGTCACTGTGGTAATATGGTTAATTTAAATCATCAGTTCACACCTAACATGTATCAACACACGTGATAGGTAAAGCTGTTGAGAAAAGTAGTATTCTAAAACACTCTATATATGGTACCACCCTAAAGATTTGAATAGACACATGGCTCGCAAACAAGCATGGTTCTATTTTCTAGAAAACATCTGAAAATGTGCAAGGGCACATAAGGTTGTCACAAGGACTGGTATGTAACATAGGCAGAGAGGAAGGTAAATACAGATGTTCCACAATGTAAAAGCCAGTCCCAAACAAAAACTGACCCACCCAAGATGCCAAACGACTTCCACTAAAAAACAGTGGAAGTATGCGTTGTGAAAGGAAAAAACTTTTAGAAATACTGGTTTAAGAACCACAGGCTCAAAAACATGACAACAACATATAATATCCTCTAACTGCAAAAGGAAAACAGTTATCTTAAATAAGTTTCTTATTCAAAAGAAAACTTGGATATAAATACACATGAATACATGTATGTGTATACATTTTTTGCTGTCTTATCCCAATATGTATCCATTACATACTACAACCAAGAACTGTATAATATAGGTATAAATATTCCCATTTTACAAATTAAAAAAAAAGTGAGAGACCCAGAAGTTAAATGACTTATACAAGGTCATACAATTATCAAATATCACAACACTAAGATTTACACCCAGAGGATCAGACACTAGAGTCCTTGCTCTTAACCACTACACAATACTATTTTAATAAAGGAAATGCTTCTATAAACAGTTTTGTTCCATGAAAACCAATAAAATTCATTATTTTGAAATTACACACATTATGGGGATCCTGGGTGGTTCAGTCAGTTAAGCATCCAACTCTTGACTTTGGTTTAGGTAATGATCTCACAATTCATGAGAATGAACCCCATGTTGGGCTCCATTCTGACAGTACAGAGCCTGCTTGGGATTCTCTCACGCTCTCTCAATGCCCCTCCCCCATTTGTGCACAGGTGTGCTCTGTCAAAATAAATAAATAAACTTTAAAAATAACTGCAGACATTACGATGTGTAAGGAATGTCATATAAGGAATAAAACTTAGCCAGTATTTTCTTTCTTATTTAAAACTGTTGGGGCGCCTGGGTGGCGCAGTCGGTTAAGCGTCCGACTTCAGCCAGGTCACGATCTCGCCGTCAGTGAGTTCGAGCCCCGCGTCGGGCTCTGGGCTGATGGCTCAGAGCCTGGAGCCTGTTTCCGATTCTGTGTCTCCCTCTCTCTCTGCCCCTCCCCCGTTCATGCTCTGTCTCTCTCTGTCCCAAAAATAAATAAACGTTGAAAAAAAAAAAAATTTTAAAACTGTAACTATGGATTACTTAATATTCACTATGGAAATTTTCAAAGGTAAACAAAAGTAGAAAGAATAGTATAATCAGCCCTGTTACCCATTATCCATCTTCAAAAATTAACAACTTCTGGTCAGTTTTTTTTCCACTGGCAGCCTCCTCCTACCCATTCTCTAACTCCTCAGATCCCACAAATGATTTTGAAGCAAACCTGAGAAAGCATGGAATTTCATCTGTAAATGTTTTTAAATGTCTCTTTAGAAGGACACTCTTTTTAAACCATAACCTCAGTATCATTCTTGCATGAAAAAATAAAAAATAAGTCACAAAACTGTGATAAATTACCTGAATAGATACTGTACTTGTGTAAAACTGTAAATGATATACAAATCAGAATTAATACTATACTAGATAACATCCTAGTGGAGAATAAATACCACAGACCATTTAGATCCAAACTCCATTTTAACAAGTTACTTAAATCCTCTCAGCTTCAGTTTTTCCATCTGCAAAGTAGGAAAGATTATAAACAGCCTTCAGGAGTTGTTGTAGACATTAAATAAGACAATGTATGCAAAGTATCTGACATAGACTAAGAATTCACTAAATTTTTCACTGTGTCCTAGCTTGGATGTGTGCCAGCTTTGTATCACTGGGGCAAATCTATTAGTCAAAATGGAAAATTCCTGAATGTCTTGTCCTGTTTGCATGGTGTGGCAGGCAGCATCCTAAAACGGTCCCTAATATCCCCATCCTCTGGTGTAAACACCCTATATATTCCCATCCGTTTGAGTGTGGTTGACCATCTGTAAATATGAATGGGATATCATTCCCATAATTGAAATAATCAGCTGGGTTTGATTAAACCAAAAAGAGGATTCTCCTAGGTGGGCCAGACCCAATCAAGATGAGCCATTTATTTTTTTTTCAACTTTTTTTTTTTTTTTTTTTTGGGACAGAGAGAGACAGAGCATGAACGGGGGAGGGGCAGAGAGAGAGGGAGACACAGAATCGGAAACAGGCTCCAGGCTCTGAGCCATCAGCCCAGAGCCCGACGCGGGGCTCGAACTCACGGACCGCGAGATCGTGACCTGGCTGAAGTCGGACGCTTAACCGACTGCGCCACCCAGGCGCCCCAAGATGAGCCATTTAAAAGACAAGTGGTAAGAAATAGTCTCTTACTGGTCTCAAAGCCATGCTGTGAAGAGAAGTGTCTAGGAGCTAAGGATCTCAATGCTACAAGCTACAAAAGACTTAAGTCTGACAAAAAGTGACCTTAAAAATGACACACAGTCTTATATAAAAATCTCCATTCTGGCTAACACCTCAATTTCTACTTGGTGAGACACTGAGGAGGCAACCCAGTAGAGCCACACTCAGGCCACTATCAAGCTCCTAACTTACAGGACTGTAAGATAATAATTTTGTCTTATTTTAAGTTGCTAAGTTTGTAATAATATTTTAATATATCACTAGAAAACTCATGCACAAGGCTCTAATTAAGACTTTGGAACCATATGTTCATTAGTGGTTTGGATAATATTTTTATTATTAAGTGCTATCTTAGGGATTGGGGATTATTCAAACTTCATCTTGAATGTAGGAGGAGATAATTTTTTGTCTGTTTATTTTTTTCATTGTCTTTATAGTGTAATCTTTAATCCCTGTCCCAATAACCCCACCCATCTCCCCTCCGGTAACCATTAGTTTGTTCTCTATACTTGAGTCTGTTTCTAGGTTTGTCTCTCTCTCTTTTTTTCCTTTGCTTATTTGTTTTGTTCCTTAAGTTCTTCATATGGTAAGATCATACAGAATTTGTCTTTCTCTACCTGACTGATTTCACTTAGCATTATATTCTCTAGCTCTAGCCATGTTGTTGCAGATGGCAAGATTTCATTCTTTTTTAAGGCTGAATAATATTCCACTGTGTGGAATATACACACCAGTTTTCTCTATCCATTCATCTATCGATGGACATGGGCTGCTTCCATAGTTTGGCTACTATAAATAGTGCTTCAATAAACAGAGGGGTGCATGTATCCCTCCATATTAGTGCTTTTGTATTTGGGGGGTAAATGCCCAGTAATGTGATTCCTGTATCAAAGGGTAGTTCTATTTTCAATTTTTTGATGAACTTCCATGCTGTTTTCCCAAATAGCTATACTAATTTACATTCCCACCAATAGGGCAAGAGGGTTCGTTTTTCTCCACATCCTTGCCAACATTTGTCGTTTCTTCTCTTCTTGATTCTGGCCATTCTTACATGGATAAGGTGACATCGTGGTTGTGATTTGCATTTCCCAGAGGATTAGTGACACTGAACATAGCATAACAAACTTGTTGAATCATTATATTGTACACCTGAAACTAATGTAAGACTGTGTCAACTATACTCAAATAAATACACATAAAAACATTTAAAAAATTAAAATAAATAAAATAGCAGTACTCTCGGATGCAGGAAATAAAAAGCTTTTAAAACACGCAAAAGACAGAAACTTAGTCCAAATGACAATGGAGGAATTTTCTCTGAAAAAAAGGTGAAGAAGAAATCACAGCTAGAAACTTGCTCAAAACAGATACAAATAATATATGTGAATAAGAATTTAGACCAAAGTCATAAGACTAATAGCTGGGCTTGAATAAAGCATAGGAGATACCAAAGAAACCCTTGCTGCAGAGATCAAAGACCTAAAAATAGAATGAATTAAAATATGCTATAGTTGAGATGCAAACTAAACTAGACACAGTGACAGCGAGGACTGAAGAAGCAGAGGAGAGAACAGGTGAAATAGAAGACACAATTATGGAAAATAATAAAGATGAAAAAAAAGGGAAAGGAAATTACTAGATCACGAGGGGAGAATTAGAGAACTAAGTGATTCCATGAAATGAAACAATATCCATACCATATGAGTCCCAGAAGAAGAGCGAGAGAAAAGGGCAGAAGGTTTATTTGAATAAATTATAGCTGAGAACTTCCCTAATCTGGGGAAGGAAACAGGCATCCAAATCCAAAAGGTACAGAGAACTCCCTTGAAAATCAACAAAAATGGGTCAACACCACAACATATCATAGAGAACCTTGCAAAATATAAAGAAAAAGAAAATTCAGAAAGCAGTTACGGACATACAGGCCTTAACCTACAAGGGTAGACACATAAGGGTAGTAGCAGACCTGTCCACCGAAACTTGGCAGGCCAGAAGAGAGTGGCAGGAAACATTCAATGTGCTGAATATGAAAAATACACACCAAAGAATCCTTTATCTAGCAAGTCTGTCATTCAGAATAGAGATAAACATGCCCAAACAAAAGTTAAAGGAGTTCGTGACCACTAAACCAGCCCTGCAAGTAATTCTAAGGTAGACTCTCTGAGTACAAAGCAGCAAAGACTACAAAGGACCAAAGAACATCACAAGAAACATGAAATCTACACATGACACAATGGCACTAAATACATATCTTTCAAAAATCACCCTGAATGTAAATGGGCTAAATGCCCAATCAAAAGATGTTAGGTATCAGAATGGTTAAAAGCCCAAGATCCATCTATATGCTGCCAAGAGACTTTACAAGAGACTAATTTTAGACCTGAGGACACCTGCAGATTGAAAGTGAGGGGATAGAGAACCATCTATTATGCTAATGGAGGTGAAATGAAAGCCAGAGTATCCATACTTATATTAGACAAACTAGATTTTAAAAGAAAGACTGTAACCAGAGATGAAGAAGGGCATTATATAATAATTTAGGGATCTACTAATCAAGAAGATCTAACAATTATAAATATTTATGCCCTCAAGTTGGAAGCACTCAGATATATAAATCAATTAATCACAAACAAAGAAACTCATTGGTAATAATACCATTATTGTAGGAGACTTTAATACCTCACCTTACAGCAATGGACAGATCATATGGTCAGAAAATCAACAAGGAACAACGGCTCTGAAGGACCAGATGGACTTAACAGATATTAGAAAGCAGAATACACAGTCTTCGTGAGTACACATGGAACATTCTCCAAGAGATCACATACTGGATCACAAATCAGCCTTCAACAGACACAAAAAGATCAAGATCATATGCTGTCTATTTTCAGACCACAAAGCCATGAAACTGTAAATCAACCACAAGAAAATATGTGTAAAGCCCTCATATACATGGAGGTTAAAGAACATCCTACTAAAGAATAAATGGAAATTAAAGGAGAAATTAAAAAATACAGAGAAGCAAATGAAAATGAAAACACAACAGTCCAAACCTTTTGGCATGTGGCAAAGGCAATCCTAAGAGGAAAGTACATTGTAATCCATGCCTATCTCAAGAAGCAATAAAGGTCTCAAACACACAACCTAAACTTATACCTAAAGGAGCAAGGAAAGGAGCAGCAAATAAAGCCCAAAGCCAACAAAAAGGAAATAATAAAGAACAGAGCAGAAATAAACGAAATAGAATTTAAAAAAAAAAACAGTAGGAAACAACAATAAAACTAAGAGCTGGGGAAAAAAACCAACTAAGAGCTGGTTATTTGAAGGAATAAACAAAACTGATAAACCCCTAGCCAGATTTCTCAAAAAGAAAGGAGAGAGGACCATAGATAAAATCATGAATGAAAGAAGGGAGATCACAACCAACACAACAGATAGATATGCAAACAATTATTAGAGAATACTTTGAAAAATTATATGCCAACGAACAGGACAATCTGGAAATGAACAAATTCCTAGAAACTCACACACTACAAAAACTCAAAGAGGAAGAAATAGAAATTTTGAACAGGCTCATAACCAGCAATGAAATTGAATTAGTAATAAGAAACCTCCAAATAAATAAGTCTTGGGCCAGATGGCCTCCCAAGGGAATTCCACAGACATTTAAAGATGAGTTAATAATTATTCTCCTCAAACTGTTCCAAAAAATAGAAATGGAAGGGAAGTTTCCAAACTCATTCTATGAAGCCAGCATTACCTTGATTCCAAAACCAGACAAAGACCCCAGTAAAACGGAGAATTACAAGACAATTAATGAACCTGGATGCAAAAATTCTCAATAAGATACTACCAAATCAAATTCAATAACACGTCAAAAGAATTACTTGCCATGATCAAGAGGGATTTATTCTTGGGCTGTATGGGTGGCACAATATCTGCAAATCAATCAATGTGATATATCACATTAATGAAAGAAGGAATAAGAACCACGTGATCATCTCAATAGATGCAAAAAAAGCATTTGACAAAATACAGCATCGTTTCTTGATAAAAACCCTCAAGAAAGTAGAGATCTAAGGAATATACCTCAAGTTCATAAAAGCCATATATATTAAAGGCCCACAGCTAATATCATCCTCAGTGGGGAAAAAGGGAGAGCTTTTCCCCTTAGATCAACAACATGACAGGGATGTCCACTCTTACCACTATTATTCAACATAGTACTAAAAGCCCTAGCCCCAGCAATCAGACAACAAAAAGAAATAAAAGGCATCCAAATCGGCAAGGAAGAAGTTAAACTTTCACTTTTCAAGATGACATGATATCCTACATGGAAAGCCAGAAAGACTCCACCAAAAAACTGCCAGAATGGATACATGAATTCAGCAAAGTCATGGGATATAAAAATCAATGTACAGAAATCAGTTGCAGGGCCTGAGTGGCTCAGTCGGTTAAGCTTCCAGTTCCTGATTTCAGCTCAGGTCATAATCTCGCAGTTCATGAGATCAAGTCACACGTCCAGCTCTGTGCTGACAGCATGGAGCCTGCTTGGGATTCTCTCTCTCCGCTCCCCTCTCTCTCACACACAAAATAAATAAATACTAAAAAAAAGAAATCAGCTGCATTTCTATACACCAATAATGAAGCAGCAGAAAGAGATCTCAAGGAATCAATCCCATTTACAACTGCACAAAAAACCATAAAATACCTAGGAATAAACCTAACACAGAGGTATGCTGAAAATTATACAAAGCTTATGAAGGAAACTGAAGAAGACACAAAGAAATGGAAAAACATACCATACTCATAGATTGGTAGAATATTGTTAAAATGTTGATACTACCCAAAGCAATTTACACATTCAAAATAACACCAGCATTTTTCACAGAGCTAGAACAAACAATCCTAAAATTTGTATGGAACCAGAAAAGATCCCAAACAGCCAAAATATTCTTTAAAAGGAAAACCAAAGCTAGAGGCATTACAATTCCGAAGTTCAAGGGGCATTACAAAGCTGTAATCATCAAGCAGTATGCACTGGCATAAAACATACAGATCAATGGAACAGAATAGAGAACCCAGAAACGGACCCACAAATATATGGACAACTAATCTTTGACAAAGCAAGTGGTACTGGGACAACTGGACAGCGATATGAAGAATGACACGGGACCACTTTCTTAAACCACACACAAAAAGAAGTTCAAAATGGGTGAATTACCTAAATGTGAGACAAGAAAGCATCAAAATCCTACAGGAGAAAAACAGGCAACAACCTCTTTGAACTAGGCCACAGCAATTTCTTACTTAACATGTCTCCAGAGGCAAGGGAATTAAAAGCAAAAATGAACTACTGGGACCTCATCAAGATTAAAAAAAAAAAAAAAAAACCTTCAGAATGGCTAAACCTTCTGACAGCTCAGAGCCCGAAGCCTGCTTTGGATTCTGTCTCCCTCTTTCTCTGACCCTCGCCCCACTTGCACTCTGTCTCTCTCTCCTTCAAAAAGAAACAAATATTTTTTTTAAAGTTTAAGGAAAAAGTCCGAAACTTAAGTACCTATAGAGAAAAAAACCAACGAGAATCACATATTTCGTATTATTCCTCAGAAGTACAAGACAAGGAGGTATCAGTTAAACACAATAGTTTGAAAGAGGTGTGGAGTGAAAGGAAAATTGGTTGAAACTCTAAACAAGTAACAGTCAGGGCACCTGGTGGCCCAGCTGGCTAAGCCTCTGACTTTGGCTCGGGTCATGATCTCATGGTTTGTGGGTTTGAGCCCTGCATCCAGCTCTGTGCTGACAGCTCAGAGCCTGGAGCCTGCTTCAGATTCCGTGCCCCCCTCTCTACCTGCCCCTCCCCCACTCGAGAGGGCTTCTGCTCAATCTCTCTCTCTCTCTCCCTCTCTCTCTCTCTCTCTCTCAAGAATAAACATTAAAAAAAATACAGGTAAGGTGGCTCCTGGGTGAGTCCATTGGCTAAGCATTCGACTTCAGCTCAGGTCATGATCTCGCAGTTCGTGGATTTGAGCCCTGCGTCTGGCTCTGAGCTCACAGCTCAGAGCCTGGAGCCTGCTTTGGATTCTGTCTCCCTCTCTGTGTCCCTCTCCCATTTGTGCTCTGTCTCTCTCAGTCTCTCAAAAATAAACATTAAAAATAAAAGAGGGACATGTATCTATCCCCCCTTAAAAAAAATACAGGTAAATAAGAACAGTCAAACCTACCAGATTACCAAATTAGTCCATTATTAAAGTAAGGTATCTACCCACTTCAAAAATTCTGGGAAGCAAGGTGCATGGGAAAATAAGTATCTAGGAAACAAGAGATCTAAAACAAGAGATAGGTGTGGGAATTCCCAGAACAGTGAAAATAGATGAAACAGACAAGATTAGAATGAGAAAACAAGGCTCCAGCAGTATCATTTCAAAGAAAAAAGAAATAAACTGATCAATCACCTGATGTGTTTTAAAATTATTGAGGGATTTTAGGGTTTTACTAAAAACATAGGAAATGAATTAGTCATATGTATGCAGAAAATAAGAAAAAATAATCTAAAACATTATTAACTATAGAAAATGCTACGGGCATCCAGCATTAACTCTAGAAAATTATCTCCAGAAAATGCTGGGTGGCCCTGTTGGTTAAGCATCTGACTTTTGCTCAGGTCATGATCTCATGGTCTGTGAGTTAGAGCCCCACGTCAGGCTCTGTGCTGACAGCTCAGAGCCTGAAGCCTGCTTCAGATTCTGTGTCTCCCTCTCTCTCTCTGCCCCTCCCCCTCTCATGCTCGCTCACGCGTATGCATGCTCTCTAAAAAATAATCATTAAAAAATTTTTTTGAATGGGGCGCCTGGGTGGCTCAGTCCATTCAGCATGGACTCTGGATTCATGATCTCACAGTTTGTGGGTTCAAGCCCTGCGTCTGGCTCTGTATGGACAGCACAGAGACTGCTTGGGATTCTCTCTCTCCCTCTCTCTCTGCCCCTCCCTGACTCATGCTCTGTCTCTCAAAATAAATAAACATTTTTAAAAAAATTTTTAAAGAAATTTAGAAAATGTAAAAAGGAATGTAATCATTATACACAATACGTATATACACATATGTGTGTGTATGAGATATACATGCAATAAACACTACATAGCCCTGCTGTGAATATTTACCGTTATAGTCATGCAAACACTGACTAACGATTTCATCAGAACTGTGGCATAACCATACTGAGGGAATGGGAGGAGGGAATTCTGTGTTTGGCAGGCAGTAGATGAAAACTAAATCTGCGGTTATCATATAATAATGGTAATGTCTAAAACTGAGAAATAAAGAAAACAGCATTATAAGCATATTAAACAATCATATAGGTTAAGAGCAAAGAACGTCTAGAAGAACTGAGTCATTACCTTTGAGTAGAGTCTGAGTAGAAGACTTTTTTTTTCAATGTAGCCTTATGATAATATTTGATTTTTAAAAAGCACATTTATTGAATTTAATAAAATGTTAATTAGAAAAGAAACATTATAAACCAATTAAAAGTACATGGAACATGTTTATATACATTTAAATTATATGAAATAAACAGGAGAGGAAAATACAGCATATACCGCATATAGTGACTGCAGTTATGTGAAACACCTGTATATATACTGATAGGGATCAGAAGAAAATAATAATATAGAATATTAATGTCCATTTACCTAATGATTATTGTTTAAATTTTTAAAATACAATTTAAGTAACATCACAAAAAGAGATAACACTTAGAAGTACCAAAAAGTGAGATGCAAGAAGAGGTGTATATTACCATCCATGAGTATTTTTGCCAAAAAAATAACTGAATCTAAAACTGATCAGACCTCTACATCCAACAGTTTATAGAGCAAACGGGAGCCAGTGAAAATACACCACAGAAATGCAACAAGAAAAGCTCAGAATATAGGAAATTCTACATGAATAATCTAGCTTTTTCAACAAATGTACTCCAAGAAAGAAAAAAAAAATGGAAAGAGAAAAAGGAAAATTTTCAGATTTAAAATAGACTTACAAGGTATAACATTTAAATGCAACATAACATGTAGTAAGGCATTCTTAAGATCCTGATACATACCAACAATTTTTAAAAAACACTAATACGTTTGTGAGGGAAATGAAGAAATGTGGAATGTTAACTAGGTATTTGATGATACTATGGAAAGTCAAATTTTAAGCACAAAAAGGGTACCATAATAATGTCTAAACAGTACTTATCTTTTGACAATATACTCTGATATATATATAGACAGAATGATATGATTTCTGAGACGTCTCCAAAATAATATGAAGATAAGAGAATAGATGAAACAAGACTGGCCATGTGTTGTAACTCCTGAAGTTGGTAACTGTTTTTGGTACATGAAGATTTATAATACTATTCCCTTTGCCTGTATATCTGCTTGAAAACTTATAATCAAAAAAAGTTTATTTAAAAATTTAAAATACTTTATGAATTTGAGCAATAATCTTTAAACATTTTTCTACTTCATATAAAACACAATCACTTTGGTGATCATTCAAGAATTTCAAATCTTTCCATGTACCTAATTATATTAATATGGCCTAATGAAGATCTTAATTTGCATAAAATACTAATAGGGAAAAGCAACCATAACTAAAAATCTGTAGTGATTACAACATTATGTTCTTAAAATACAGAGATATATATGTATATATATACATACATGAAAAAATACTGATATATATGTATATATATACATACATGAGTCATATTTTTTGAAATCATAAATAAAAACTGGTTTACCTCTCTCAATTTTTCTCGTTCACGTTCCCTCTCAGCAATACGTTTTCGCCTCTCTTCCTCTTCCTTAAGAGCATTTTGTGTTTCAGTTCTTAGCTTATCATCTTTAAGAATCTTTCGAATTTTCTTTCTGCCTTTTCCAGGAGACTTGGAATCATCATTTTCATCTTCTTCTTCTTCCTCTTCCTCTTCCTCTTCATCTTTATCTTCTTCAGAATTACTCTATGGAATTTAAACGATGAGAGATAAATACCACAAAATTGTCTAATTTATCCATTTCACATTCCAATAATTAATTTAACAAGAAAAAGTAAAACAAAACATACTGAAGAGCTTTAAAATTATACTTTGCAAAAAGGAAGAGCATTAATTGAAAACAACCCAGAAAAGGAGGTAAAGGACTGGAACAGATATTTCTCCAAAGATACAGAAATATCCAATAATCCTGTGAAAAGATGTTCAATATTACTTGTAATTAGGGAAATTTAAATCAAAACCACAGGGGTGTCTGGGCGGCTCAGTTTGTTAAGCATTAGACTTCATCTCAGGTCTGGATCTCACAGCTTGTGAGTTTGAGCCCCGTGTTGGGCTCTGTGCTGACATGACAGCTCAGAGCCTGGAGTCTGCTTCAGATTCTGTCTCCGTCTCTCTATGCCCCTCCCCTGCTTGCTGTCTCTCTTTCCCTCTCAAAATAAACATTAAAACATTTTTTAATAAATAAATAAATCAAAACCACAAATAAGATACTATCTTGCACCCATTAGGATGACTATTTTTAAAATAAAAAATAAGAAATGTTGGTGAAGATGTAGAAAAATTGGAAGCCTAGTACACTGGGTAAACAGTGTGATGGTGCCTCAAAAAGTTAAATATAGAATTACCACATGACCCAGCAATTCCATACCTCAGATTATAACCAAAATTAAAAGCAGGTACTCAAATATTTCTATGCCCACATTTATGACATTACTCAAAATACCCAAAGATGGAAACAACCCAAATGTTCATCAACAAATGAATGGATAAACAAAACGTGATATATACATAAAGAGAATATTATTTAGCCTTAAAAAGAAAGGAAATTCTGATACATGCTACAACACGGACGTGCCTTGAAAACATTGTCAGTGAAATAAGCCAGACACAAAAAGACAAATATTGTATGATTTCACTTATATGAAGTATATAAAATGGACAAATTCACAAACACAGAAACTGGAAGAAGTTACCAGAGGCTAATTACAGAGTTATCAGTTGTGAATGTAATTAAGACCACTGAAATGTACACTTAGAAATGGTTAAAAGTTTCATTTGAAAAGAAATGAGGGGCGCCTGGGAGGCGCAGTTGGTTAAGTGTCCGACTTCAGCCAGGTCACGATCTCGCGATCTCGCGGTCCGTGAGTTCGCCCCGCCTCAGGCTCTAGGCTGATGGCTCAGAGCCTGGAGCCTGTTTCCGATTCTGTGTCTCCCTCTCTCTCTGCCCCTGCCCTGTTCATGCTCTCTCTCTGTCCCAAAAATAAATAAAAACGTTGAAAAAAAAAATAAATAAATAAAATAAAATAAAATAAAATAAAATAAAATAAAAAGAAATGAGGGGGGCGCCGCCCCCCCCTCTGGGAGCCTAGTGTTGACAGAATGAAACATATTACAGAGAACTTGTACTTACATAATCCTGATTACATGTAAGAAATTCCAATTGGCTAACATCATTGCTAGAAGAAGTTTACTCACACATGAGTCATTATTCAGGATAAAATGTTTTATGTCTTCAGAAAACAGAACACTTCTCGTCAACTCTATAGCTCCAAGAATGTAAAATAACTAAGAACAACTTAAAATTTCCATCAAATTTAGTTAAGGAACAAAAAAAAATTGATAATATATCACATTACTGCTATTTATGTATTATTATATTACTGCAAATATTATTAATATTACTGCATATTTATATCAATAAGTCAATCTTTCCACAAAAGTATTAAAATATAAACCATAAAAATTAAATTAATGAATGGAATGCAAAGAGGTAGTAACATATTTACTATAGTCTATGGTGCCAGTTATGATTCAAGCACAGAATAAATGTCATTACCTTGTTTTCACTGGATGAGTCTTCTTGAACCTTAATGCGTCGCCTTTTCTTTTTCTGTTTATAACTCCGCTGATTTTCTTCCAACTCTGCTTTCTTTGCAGACCTAAAGAATATTTAAAATGAAAAATAAAATATTTCAGAAATTTCCTTAAATTAATTATATACTATTTTACTTTTTAATTTTTTTGAGAGAGTGTGCTTGAGTTGGAAAGGAGCAGAGAGAAAGGCAGATCATCTTAAGCAGACTACGTGCCCAGTGCAGACCCCAACCCAGGGCTCAATCTCACAACCACGAGATCATGACCTGAGCCAAAATCAAGAGTCGGACATATAATTGATTGAGCCACCCAGGTACCCCTAATTAGATACTATTTTAGAACTGATTTTCCTTTGTGTACATTCCTAAAAAAGACAACAAAAACAAAAAGCAAAAACTCTTCACTAGGTTCAAAAAGGATAACCCTTATTTCAAATCCAATAATTAACATTTTAAGTTATTCAGAGGAGAGGTTTGGCATGAGTCATAAGATGGATGATGCCTTTAGAAATATAAATAGCCAACATACAAACAAAAAATATTCATCATCTCTTAGAAAAAAAGGCACATTATAAAAGCTAGATGCTGGTTTCTTAAAATGAGCTTACAAACAAAAAAAGAAAATAGTAACAACTTTTGGCAAAAAAAGTACTTTGGGCTTAGAAATTGGTGTATAAAGTTACATATTTTAAGACAGTACATTCCTGGCATAAATAACAGAAACACATATCAATGAGAGAAAAATGTGACTCCAGATAAAACACCACATTTGTGATGAACTGATTTTCCACAAGGTGTCAAGACAATGCAACAGATAAAACAACATCTTTTAGATAAATGGTACTAAGACTAGTAGTTATCTACATGCAAAGGAATAAAGTTGGACCTCTATCTTACATCATATATAAAAATTAACTCAAAATGGATCAAAATCCCCTTAAAACAGACAGACATATAGATAGATAATGTTCTAGCTAACAGACTGCTCACTAATTTATTGTTGAAAAAGTAAGAAAATGGCTATAGACATATTCTGCTGGGGGGGGGGGGGTCATAGGGAGAAAAAAACTGACCTGTATAAGACACTTTGAAAATATGTATGACAGGAGAGAGCTAAGATGGCAGCATAGTAGAGGGACCCTAGGCTTACCCTGTCCCTCAAAAGACAGGTAAATAACTATCAAATCATTCTGAATACCTAAGAATTTGACCTGAGAACTGATAAAACAAATGCCACAACTAGAAAGAGAGAAGAAGCCACACTGAAGAAAGTAGGCAGTTCTGAGGTGTGGTTTGGGGGAGAGACCGACCGTGTGTGCTGCAGAAACACTGGATTGCACAGAGATACACACAAGAACAACACATCCCCCAAAGCCACTGGTGGAAAATGAGAGGAGCTGATTTTCATGAGTTTTTGCAACCAGTGGAATCAAAGACTGGAGTATTAGAGGTTGGTGGGCTTGGCTAGAATAGAGACTGGAGTGCACTGTCCTACTACTGGACAGAAGGCAGGCAAGCAACCCTGTTGCTGTTTGTTCCACAAACAGTGCAATCTGTGCATAGGGAGACACTGTTCCCTCTTCTTAGAATGCATTTGTGAGAGGTGGCATTGCTTTATAAGGCAAAAAGACCAAGTGGGTACCATTCCCTCAAGAAAGTTTTGAGTTTAAAGTAGCAGGATTGGCTGTGATAGAGGTGAAAGGGCACTGCACTGCTCCAGGCAGGCAAGCAACCCGGGGAAAGACAGTGTGAAAACAGAGATCTGAAAAACACCTACTATGCACGAGTGGAAATTATTCGCTCTTCTAGAAGGGGTTCCCTCAGATGAGCCAGCATGGACTCCAACTGGCTGGTGCCACTCCCCTCCCCACCCTCAGTATAAACCAACTTCAGGAAACAACATGGCACCAACATTGGCTGCTTAACCTGCTTACACCAAGTCCTATCCCCTTGTGCTCTGCTGGTACTGCTTTTCTCAGACAAGTGTCTGAGACCACAAGACCAGTAAACACCCATTCATGCACCACATCTACTGACCACAGAGCTCTGCAAAGCTTTAGTTCTAGTGGAAATACTATCAGGTCTCTCTTAGATAGCAGACAACAGCACACCTACTTAAAACGCACGACATTCTGGCCAAGGTCCCAACACTACCCACTGAAGGGAAGGAGAACCTCTGCAGATGACTAAACTGAGGAATAAAGCAGAGACACTTCCTGAAGTTCCGAGTCCTAAACATTATATGACCTCTTTTTCATGAAGCCATTACTCAGGAACAGGAAACCTAACAGGCTTTTCCAACACACAGAAAAAGATAAAGACATAAAGAAAATGTCTACATAGAGTAATTTATCCCAAAAGAAAGAACAAGAAAAGGTCAAAGCCAGAGATCTAATCAAAACAGATATAATATGCCTAATGCAGAATTTAAAGCAACAATCATAGGTTACTGCCTAGACTTCAGAAAAACATGGAAGACATCACAAACACATTTACCATAGAAATAAAAGAGCTAAAAACAATCATTCAAAAATTAAAACAGAAATAACTGAGATTTGAAACAGACTGGATGTAATGACCACAAGCATGGAAGAAGTAGACAAATGAACAAATGATACAGAAGATAGAATTATGGGGGTCGCCTGGGTGACTCAGTTGGTTGAGTGTCTGACTCTTAATTTCAGCTCAGTTCATGATCCCAGAGTCATGGGATTGAGCCCCATGTCAGGCTCTTCACTGGGTGTGGAGCCTGCTTAAGATTCTCTCTACCTCTGTCTCTATCCCCCACTCACATGCTCTCTCAAAAAAAAAAAAAAAAAAAAAAAAAAAAAAAAAAAGAGGAAGAAGAAGATAAAATTACAGAAAATAATGAATCTGAACAAAAGAGAGAAAGAAGAACGATACATCATGGCATCAGGCATAGGGAACTCAGTGACACCATCAAATGTAATAATATTTGTATCATGAGAGCCCCACAAAAAGAGAGAGTAAAGAGAGTAAAAGGTATATTTGAGAAAATAATAGCTGAAAACTTTCATAATCTGGGGAAGGAAACAGACATACAAATCCAAGAGGTACAGAGAACTCTCATCAAAATCAACAAAAGCAGAACACCAAGACATATAATTAAATTCGCAAAATATAGTAATAAAGAAAAAAATCATAAAAGCAGCAAGACAAAAGAAGCCCCTAACTTACAAGGGAAGATGCATAAGGTAGTAGCAAATCCCTTCATAGAAACGTGGCAAGCCAGAAAGGAGTGGCATGATATATTCAAAGCTGAATGGGAAAAATCTGCAGACAAGACTACTCCATCCAGCAAGGCCATCATTCAGAATCAAATGAGAGATAAAGAACGTCCCAGACAAATAAAAACTAAATGAGTTCATGACAACTAAAGCAACCCTGCAAGAAATATTAAAAAGGACTCTTCAAGTGGGAAAGGAAGACCAAAAGAGACAAAGACAAGAAAGGAACAGAGAAAATATCCAAAAACAATGACAAAGCAAGTAATAAAACGGCACTAAATTCATATCAATAATCACGCTGAATATAAAAGGACTAAATACTCCAATCAAAAGACATAATGTACCAAAATGGATAAAAACACAAGACCGATCTATAACCTGCCTACAAGAAACTCATGATAGACCTATGGACACCTGCACATTGAAAGTTAGGGGATAGGTAAATATTTATCTTGTAAATGGACGTCAAAAGCAAGCCAGAGTCACTATATGTATATCAGACAAACTAGATTTTAAACAAAAGACTTTAACAAGAAATGAAGAAGGTTATTATATCATAATAAAGGGGTCTCTCCAAAAAGATCTAACAATTGTAAATATTTATGCCCTCAACATGAAAGCACCCAAATATATAAAACAATAACAGACATAAAGGAACTTATTGATAATAATACAATAATAGTAGGGGACTTAAACACTCTACTTAACAATGATGGACAGAACACCTAAGCAGAAAATGAACAAAGAAACAATGGCTTTGAATGACACACTGGACCAGATGGATTTAACAAATGCATGCAGAACATTTTATGCTAAATCAACACAATACACCTCCTTTTTCAGAGCACATGGGACATACTCCAGAAAAGATCACACACTAGGTCACAAATAAGGCCCCAAGAAGTACAAAAAGATTGAGATCATACCATGCAACTTTTCTAACCACAACACGATAAAACTTGAAGTAAACCACAAGAAAACATTTGGAAAGACTACAAATACAAAGAGGTTAAAGAACATCCTTCTAAAGAATGACTAAGTCAACTAGAAAATTAAAGAAAATTAAAAAATACAGGGAAACAAATGAAAATGAAAGCAGGACAATCCAAAACCTTTGGGATACAGTAAAACCAGTCAATAAGAGGGGAAGTGTATACCAAGACAAGCCTACTGCAAGAAGCAAGGAATTCTCAAAGACAAAACCTAACCTTACACGTAAAGGAGCTAGAAAAAGAACAAGAAACATAGCCAAAAGGCAGCAGCAGAAGAGAAATAATAAAAATTACATGAAAAATAAATGACACAGAATCAAAATCAATAGTAGAAGAACAAACAAATCAATGAAACCAGGAGCAGGTACTTTGAAAAAAATTAATAAAACTGATAAACTCCTATCCTAGCCAGACATATCAAAAAAGAGAAAGACCCAAATAAATAAAATCACAAATGAGACAGGAGGGATAACCACAAATACCACAGAAATACAAACTATAAGAGAATATTATGAAAAACTTTATGCAAACAAATTGGTAAATAAGGAAGAAATGGATAAATTCCGAGAAAACATATAAACTACAAAATTAAAACTGGAAGAAAAAGAAAATTTCGACAGACTGATAACCAGCAATGAAATTGAAATTGGTAGTCAAAAACCTCCCAAAATGGGCGCTTGGGGGGCTCAGTTGGTTGAGCGTCCAACTTCAGATCAGGTCATAATCGCACGGTTTGTGAGTTCCAGTCCCACGTCTGGATCTGTGCTGACAGCTCAGAGCCTGGAGCTGCTTCGATTCTGTGTCTCCTTCTGTCTCAGCTCCTCCCCCACTCACAGTCTGTCTCTCTCTCTTTCTCTCACAAATAAACAAAC
>NW_024420424.1:6906995-6909172 GCF_014898765.1 Herpailurus yagouaroundi | reverse complement strand
ACCTCCCAACAAACTAAACTCCAGAGCCAGATGGCTTCCTAGGGGAATTTTACCAAACGTTAAAAGAAGAGTTAAGGGGCACCTGGGTGGTTCAATCAGTTAAGTGTCAGACTTTCACTTAGGTCAAGATCTCACAGTTTATGAGTTCAAGCCCTGCATCAGGCTTCTGCTGTCAGCACAGAGCCCGCTTTGGATCCTCTGTCTCCCTTTCTCTGCCCCTCCCCTGCTTTCTCTCAATCTCAAAAATAAATAAACATTTATTAGAATATTTAATACCTATTCTTCTCAAACTAATACAAAATAGAAATGGAAGGAAAACTTCCAAATTCATTCTATAAGGCCAACATTACCCTGATTCCAAAACTAGATAAAAGACTCCACTAAAAAAGACAACTGCAGGCAAATGTCCCTGATAAAGACGGCTGCAAAAGTTCTCAACACAAAAGTAGTAAAAAAAAAATCCAACAGCACATTAAAAAAAATCATTCAACACAATCAAATGGGATTTATTCCTGTGCTGCAAGGGTGGTTCAATATTCATAAATCAATCAACATGATTCGCCACATTTATAAAGGAAAGGTTAAGAATCATATAATCCCCTCAATAGATGCTCAGTAAGTACTTGATGAAGCATAGCACTGAATCTTAATAAAAAACCTCAACAAAGTAGATATATATGGAACATACATCAACATCATAAAGGCCATGTATGAAAAACCCAAAGTTAATAAAATCAATAGCAAAAAACTGATAACTTTTCCTGTACAGTCAAGAACAAGAAAGGGATGTCCAGTCTCTCCACACTGTTATTTAACATACTAGTGGAAGTCTTAGCCTTAGCAATAAGCTAACAAACAAAAATAAAAGGCTTCCAATATCAGCAAGGAAGAAGTCAAACATTAACTGCTTACAGATGCCATGATATGCTATATAGAAAACATAAAAGACTCCACCAAAAAATTGTTACAAATGATAACAAATTCAGTAAAGTTGCAGAATTCAAAATCAATATGCAAAACTCTCTTTCATTTCTATACCCCAATAATGAAGAAGCAGAAAAAGAAATAAAGGAGTCAATCCCACTTCCAACTGAACCAAAAACCATAAGATACCTAGGAATAAACCTAACCACAGAAGTGAAGTATCTGTACTCTGAAAATGGTAAAACACTTATGAAAGAAATTGAAGAAGACACAAAGAAATGGAAAAACATTCCATGCTCGTGGGTTGAAAGAACAAATATTGTTAAAATGTCTACACTACACACAAAGCTATCTACATATTTATGCAATCCTTATAAAAATACCAACAGTATTTTTCATAGAACTAGACTAAACAATCCTAAAATTTGTATGGAACCACAAAAGACCTCAAAGAGCCAAGGCAATCTTTAAAAAGAAAAGCAGGGGCAGGGGAGGAGCCAAGATGTTGGAAAAGCATGGAAGTTTTCTGTGTGTCTCATGTCCATGAAATATAGCCAGACCAACACACCTAGAAAAATGATTGGAGGATTAACACAACGATCTACATAAACTAAACCACAGAATTAAGGAAAAAGAGAAAAAATTCATTTTTATTTTGTTTTTATTAAAAAGATTTTTCTTTAGTTTTTATTACTATATTTTTTACTTCTGTGTGAACTTTCTTAAATTCTATTTTACTTCCATCATTTATTTTAGTCTACTTGAGTATATTCACCATTTCAAATTTTCAATTTCCTTTTTTTTCTTTTTTTTGCTTTTTAATTTTTTTCTTGAATGCAGAAAAACTTCACTTTTACTTTCAATTTCTATTAAAAATATTTTTATTTAATTTTTTACTAGTTTTTGCTTTTATGTAAATTTTTTCAAATTCTATTTTACTTCCATCACTTTTTTTAGTCTACTACAGTGTATTCACTTTTTCAAATTTTCAAACGATTTCCTTTTTTTCTTTTTCTCTTTTTTATTTTTCATTTCTTTTCTTTTTCTTGAATACAGAAAAAGAAAAAATTCATTTTTATTGTTAATTGTTATTAAAAATATTTTTCTTTAATTTTTTTCTACTATATTCTTTACTTTTGTGTATTATTTTTTCCAATTATATTTTACTCCCATCACCTCATTTTACTCTACCTGAGTGTATTCATTTTTTCAGACTCTCAAACAATTACCTTTTTTTCTTCTTCCCCCCCCCC
>NW_024420424.1:6883037-6906895 GCF_014898765.1 Herpailurus yagouaroundi | reverse complement strand
TGTGTGTGTGTGTGTGTGTGTGTGTGTGTGTGTGTGTTTAATATTTTAATTTTAATATTTTTTATTTTTTTTAATTTCAATTTTTCTACTTCATCAATTCCTCTTCTCCCTTCAAAATGACAAAACGAAGGAATTCACCCCAAAATAAAGAAAACAAACAAACAACAACCAGGGACTTAGCCAACACAGATACAAGCAAGATGTCTGAACCAGAATTTAGAATCATGGTAATAAGAATACTAGCTGCAGTCAAAAATAGATTAGAATCCCTTTCTGCAGAGATACAAGAAGTAAAAAATAGCCATAATGAAATTAAAAATGCTATAACTGAGCTCCTATCACAGACGGACGCAGTGGCGGCAAGGACAGATTAGGCAGAACAGAGAATCAGCAATATAGAGGACAAACTTATAGAGAATAATGAAGCAGAAAAGAAGAGGGAGATTAAGGCAAAAGAGCACAAATTAAGAATTAGAGAAATCAGTGACTCATTAAAAAGGAACAACATCAGAATCATAGGGGTCCCAGAAAAGGAAGAGAAATAGGTGTAGAAGGGTTATGTGAGCAAATCATAGCGGAAAACTTACCTAACCTGGGGAAAGACACAGACATCAAAATCCAGGAAGCACAGAGGAACCCCATTACATTCAACAAAAACTGACCATCAACAAGGCATATCAGAGTCAAATTCACAAAATACTCAGACAAGGAGAGAATCATGAAAGCAGCAAGGGAAAAAAGGTCCCTAACCTACAAGGGATGACAGATAAGGTTTGCAGCACACCTATCCAGAGAAACTTGGCAGGCCAGAAAGGAGTGGCAGGATAAACTCAGTGTGCTGAATCAGAAAAATATGCAGCCAAGAATTCTTTATCCAGGAAAGCTGTCATTCAAAATAGAAGGAGAGAGAAAAAGTTTCCCAGACAAACAAAAATGAAAGGAGTTTGTGACCACTAAACCAGCCCTGCAAGAAATTTTAAGGGGGACTCTCTGAGGGGAAAAAAGATGAAAAAATACATATATAAATAAATAAATACCATAAGCAACAAAGATTAGAAAGGACCAGAGAACACCACCAGAAAGTCCAACTCTACAAGCATCATAATGCCAATAAATTCATATCTTTCAGTACTCACTCTCAACGTCAATGGACTCAATGCTCCAATCAAAAGACATAAGGTAAAAGAATGGGTAAGGAAACAAGATCCACCTATATGCTGTTTACCAGAGCCCCACGTTAGACCTAAAGACACCTTCAGATTGAAGATAAGGGGATGGAGAACCATCTATCATGCTAATGGCAAACAAAAGAAAGCCAGAGTAGCCATACTTATATCACACAATCTACACTTTAAAATAAAGACTGAATCATGAGATGCAGAAGGGCATTATATCATAATCAAGGGGTCTTTCCACCAAGAAGACCTAACAATTGTAAACATTTATGTGCCAAATGTGGCAGGACCCAAATATATAAATCAATTAATCACAAACATCAAGAAACTCATCGATAGTAATACCATAATAGTAGGAGACTTCAACACCCCACTCACAGCAATGGACAGATCATCTAATCAAAAAACCAACAAGGAAACAATGGCTTTGAATGACACACTGGACCAGATGGACGTAGATATATTCAGAACATTTCATCCTAAAGCAACAGAATATACATTCTTCTCCAGTGCACATGAAACGTTCTCCAGAATAGAACATATACTGGGACACAAATAAGCCCTAAGCAAGTACAAAAAGATCAAGACCATACCGTGCATATTTTCAGAACACAACACTATAAAACACGAAATCAACCACAAGAAAAAATTTGGAAAGGTAACAAGTACTTGGAGAATGAAGAACATCCTACTAAAGAATGAATGGGCTAACAAAACAGCTAAAGAGGAAATTAAGAAGTATATGAAAGTCAATAAAAATGATAACACCACAGCCCAAAATTCGGGGACATAGCAAAGGTTGTCATAAGAGCAAAGTATATAGCAATCCAGGCCTTACTAAAGAAGGCAGAAAGATCTCAGATACACAACTTAACCTTACGCCTTAAGGAGCTGGAAAAAGAACAGCAAATAAAACCCAAAACCAGCAGAAGACAGGAAATAATAAAGATTAGAGCAGAAATTAATGCTATCGAAACCAAAAAAAACAAAACACAGAACAGATGAAATGAAAGCAGAAACTGGTTCTTTGAAAGAATTAACAAAATTGATAAACCACTAGCCAGTTTGATCAAAAGCTAACAGAAAATGAAGCAAATAAATAAAATCAAGAATGAAAGAGGAGAGATCACAACCAACACAGCTGAAATAAAAACAATAAGAGAATACTATCAGCAATTATATGCCAATAAAATGGGAAATCTGGAAGAAATGGACAAATTCCTAGAAACATATACACTACCAACACTGAAACAGGAAGAAACAGAAAATTTGAGCAGACCCATAACCAGTAAGGAAATCAAATTAGTAATCAAAAATCTTCCAAAACACAAGAGTCCAGGGCCAGATGGCTTTCCAGGCGAATTCTACCAAACATTTAAGGAAGAGTTAACACCTATTCCCTTGAAGCTGTTCCAAAAAATAGAAGTGGAAGGAAAACTTCCAAACTCTATGAAGCCAGCATTACTTTGATCTAAAACCAGACAGAGACGCCACTAAAAAGGAGAACTACAGACCAATCTCCCTGATGAACATGGATGTAAAAACCGTCAACAAGATATTAGCCAAGCGGCTCCAACAATACATTAAAAAAATTATTCACCACAACCAAGTGGGGTTTATACCTGGGACACAGGGCTGATTTAATATCCCCAAAACAATTAACCTAATTCATCACATCAATAAAAGAAAGGACAGGAACCATATGATCCTCTCAATAGATGCAGAGAAAGCATTTGGCAAAATACAGCATCCTTTCTTGATAAAAACCCTCAAGAAAGTAGGGATAGAAGGAGCATACCTCGAGATCATAAAAGCCATGTATGAAGGACCCAACACTAATATCATCCTCAATGGGGAAAAACTGAGAGCTTTCCCCCTAAGGTCAGGAACAAAACAGGGATGTCCACTTTCACCACTGTTATTCAACATAATATTGGAAGTCTTAGCTCTGCAATCAGACAACACAAAGAAATAAAAGGCATCCAAATCGGCCAAGAGGAGGTCAAACTTTCACTCTTTGCAGATGACATGATACTCTATATGGAAAACCCTAACGATTCCACCAAAAAACTGCTAGAATTAATTCATGAATTCAGCAAAGTTGCAGGATATAAAATCAATGCACAGAAATCAGTTGTATTCCTATACACCAACAATGAAGCAACAGAAAGAGAAATCAAGGAATAGATCCCATTTACAGTTGCACAAAAAACCATAAAATACGTAGGAATAAATCTAACCGAAGAGGTGAAAAATCTATACACTGAAAAGTACAGAAAGCTTATGAAAGAAAGTGAAGAAGACACAAAAAAATGGTTAAAGATTCCATGCTCCTGCATAGGAAGGACAAATATTGTTAAAATGTTGATACTACCCAAAGCAATCTACACAGTCAATGCAATCCCTACCAAAATAACACCAGCATTCTTCACAGAGCTAAAACAAATAATCCTAAAATTTGTATGGAACCAGAAAAGTCCCCAAATAGCCAAAACAATCTTGAAAATTAAAACCAAAACAGTGGGCATCACAATCCCAGACTTCAAGCTATACTACAAAGCTGTAATCATCAAGACAGTATGGTACTGGCACAAGAACAGACACTCAGATCAATGGAACAGAAGAGAACCCAAAAATGGACCCACAAACGTATAGCCAACTAATCTTTGACAAAGCAGGAAAGAATAGCCAATGGAATAAAGACAGTCTCTTCAGCAAGTGGTGCTGGGAAAACTGGACAGCGACATGCAGAAGAATGAACCTGGAACACTTTCTTACACCGTACACAAAAATAAACGCAAAATGGATGAAAGACCTCCATGTAAGACAGGAAGCCATCAAAATCCTCGAGGAGAAAGCAGACAAAAACTCTTTGATTTTGGCCACAGCAACTTCTTACTCAACACGTCTCCGGAGGCAAGGGAAACAAAAGCCAAAATGAACTACTGGGACCTCATCAAAATAAAAAGCTTCTGCACAGCCAAGGAAACAATCAGCAAAACTAAAAGGCAACCAACAGAATGGGAGAAGATATTTGCAAATGACATATCGGATAAAGGGTTAGTATCCAAAATCTACAAATAACTTAACAAGCTCAACACTCAAAAAACAAATAATCCAGTGAAGAAATGGGCAAAAGACATGAATAGACACTCCTCCCCAGGAAGACATCCAGATGGCCAACCGACACATGAGAAAATGCTCCACATCACTCATCATCACGGAAATACAAATCAAAACCATAATGAGATACCAACTTACACCCGTCAGAACGGCTAACATTAACAACTCAGGCAACAACAGATGATGGCAAGGATGCGGAGAAAGAGGATCTCTTTTGCATTGTTGGTGGGAATGCAAGTTGGTGCAGCCACTCTGGAAAACAGTATGGAGGGTCCTCAAAAAACTAAAAATAGAACTACCCTATGACCCTGCCACTGCAGTACTAGGCATTTATCCACGGGATACAGGTGTGCTGTTTCATGGGACACACACACCCCATGTTTATAGCAGCACTATCAACAATCCAAAGTATGGAAAGAGCCCACATGTCCATTGACGGATGAATGGATAAAGAAGACGTGGTATATATATACAATGGAGTATTACTCAGCAATCAAAAAGAATGAAATCTTGCCATTTGCAACTACGTGGATGGAACTGGAGGGTATTATGCTAAGTGAAATTAGAGACAGACACACAGCCATTCATATGAGGACTTTATGAGACAAAACAGATGAACATTAAGGGAAGGGAAACAAAAATAATACAAAAACAGGGAGGGGGACAAAACAGAAGAGACTCATAAATATGGAGAACAAACTGAGGGTTACTGGAGGGGTTGTGGGAGGGGGAATGGGCCAAATGGGTAAGGGGCATTAAGGAATCTACTCCAGAAATCATTGTTGCATTGCTAATTAACATGGATGTAAATTTTTAAAAAGAAAATTAAAAAAAAAAAAAAAAAGAAAAGAAAAGCAGGGGTGCCTGGGTGGCTCAGTTGGTTAAGTGTCTGACTTTGGCTCAGGTGATGGTATCACCGTTCATGGGTTGGAGCCCCACATCAGGCTTTGTGCTGGCAGCTCAGAGCCTGGAGCCTGCTTCAGATTCTGTCTCTCTCTCTGCCCCTCCCCTGCTTGCACACTTGCTCTCTCTCTCAAAAATAAATAAACATTAAATAAACTTTTTTAAAGAAAAGCAAAGCTGGAGGCATCACAATTCCAGACTTCAAGTTAGAGTACAAAGCTGAAGTGATCAAGACAGTATGATACTGACACAAAAGCAGACACACAGATCAATAGAACAGATTAAAAAAACTGAAATGAACCCACAACTAAATGGTCAACTCATCTTCAACAAAGCAGGAAATATTATCCAATGGGAAAAAGACAGCCTCTTCAACAAATGGTGCTGGGAACACTGGGAAGCAACATGCAGAAGAAAGAAACTGGACCACCTTGTTACACCATATGCAAAAACAAATTCAAAATCAATTAAAGGCCTAAATGTGAGACAGAAAACCATCAAAATCCTAGAGGAAAACACAAGCAGTAACATCTTTTACACTGGCCTTAGCAACTTCTTACTAGATATATCTCCTGAGGCAAGGGAAACAAAAACAAAAATAAACTATTGGGATTTCATTAAGATAAAAAGATTCTGAACAGTGAAGGAAACCAGCAACAGAGCTAAGAGAACCATTGGAATGGGAGAAGATATATGCAAATGACACATCTGATAAAGGGTTACTATCCAACAATGTATAAAGAACTTATAAAACTCAACACCAAAAACTTAATTAAGTTAACAGGCAGAAGAAATGAATAGACATTTTTCCAAAGAAAACATACAGCTGGCCAACAGGCACATGAAAAGATGCTCAACATCATCGTGAAAATGCAAATCAAAACTACAACAAGATATAACCTGACACCACTCAGAATGGCTAACATTAACAACCTAAGAAACAGTTATTGGCAAGAATGTGGACAAAGGGGATCCTCTTACACTGCTAGTGTGAAGCAAACTGGTATAGCACTCTCCAAAACCATATGTATGTTCCTCATAAAGTTAAAAATAGGGGACCCTACAGTGGCTCAGTAAGATGAGTGTCCGACTCATGATTTCAACTCAGTTCATGATCTCATGGTTCACTGGCCGAACTCTGGATCAGATCCTCTTTCTGCTTGGATCCTCTCTCTCTCCCTCTCTGCCCCACTCCCACTCCTGCACTCTCTTCATCTAAAAATAAATAAACTTTTTAAAAGCTAAAAATTGAACTACTCTAAGATCCAGCAATTGAACTAATAAGTATTTGTCCAAAGGATACAAAAATACTGATTTGAATGGATACATCCACCCTGATGTTTATAGCAGCATTATCAATTATAGCCAAATTATGGAAAAAGCCTAAGTGTCTCCACTGATGAATGGACAAAGAAGAGTGTGTGGGGGGACTGTGTGTGTGTGTGTACACATACACCCAATGGAATATTACTCAGCCATGAGAAAGAATAAAATCTTGCCTTTGCAATGACATGGATAGAGCTATAGAGTACCATGCAAGCAACATTAAGTCAGAGCAAGACAAATACCATATTATTTCACTCATATGTGGAATTTAATAAACAAAGCAGATGAACAAAGTGGGAAAAAAATAGGCAAACCAGAAAACAGACTCTTTACTACAGAGAACAAACTGAGGGTTACAGGAGAGGAAGTGGGTGGAGGGATGGGTTAAATGGGTGATGGGTATCAAGGAGGGCACTTGTGACTGGGTGTTGTATAAGTGATGAATCACTAAATTCTACATCTGAAACTAATATTACACTGTATGCTACCTAACTGGAATTTAAGAAAAACATGGAGGGGAAAGTAAAAACATGACAACACATATGACAAAATTTTTAAAATTATACAAGTTGATGGGGCGCCTGGGTGGCTCGGTCGGTTAAGCGTCCGACTTCGGCTCAGGTCATGATCTCGTGGTCCATGAGTTCGAGCCCCGCGTCGGCTCTGTGCTGACAGCCCGGAGCCTGGTGCCTGTTTCAGATTCTGTGTGTCCCTCTCTCTGACCCTCCCCCGTTCATTCTCTGTCTCTCTCTGTCTCAAAAATAAATAAACGTTAAAAAATTAAAAAAAAAATAAAATTATACAAGTTGGACCCACAATGTCACTTTTAGTAATTTGCTCTAAGGGAAATAATCAAACATGTGTGTGAATACACACACATACATATATATGTGTGTATATATACATTATAAAAACATTATAATAAAAATATTTCTATATCTCTATATATGAGAGTATGCACATATTTTTATGACTACAATATCTATACTAGAGAATACTGATAACTATCTAAACATACAAACCTAGAAGCTTAGGTAAAGTTTCATAAAGGTTATAGGGAAAGAAAGGATCAAAGTCCTACATATAAGAGCCAAAACTATAAAACCTGTCAAAGAAAATAGCCACAAATCTTTATAACATTGGATTAGGCGATGGATTCTTAAATATGACACCAAAACCACAACCAAATTAAAAACAGATAACTTGCACTTCATCAATATTAAAAACATTTGTGCATGAATAGATACTGTCATGAAAGTGAAAAGATAACCACAGAATGGGAAAAAATATTTGTAAATCACATATCTGACATGGGTCTTGCACCCAGAATATATAAAGAAAGCACTGTAGGGGCGCCTGGGTGGCGCAGTCGGTTAAGCGTCCGACTTCAACCAGGTCACGATCTCGCGGTCCGTGAGTTCGAGCCCCGCGTCGGGCTCTGGGCTGATGGCTCAGAGCCTGGAGCCTGTTTCCGATTCTGTGTCTCCCTCTCTCTCTGCCCCTCCCCCATTCATGTTCTGTCTCTCTGTGTCCCAAAAATAAATAAACTTTGAAAAAAAAAATTTTTTTTTAAAAAGAAAGCACTGTTACAAATCAACAATAAAAGAGTCCACACAATTAAAAATTGGAAAAGGCATTTAGACAGGTCTTTCTCCAAAGAATATATACAAATGGCCAGTAAGCACATGTGAAAATGCTTAAAACTAAGAATTAAAATTAAAATTATTAGTCATTTGGAAAAGTAAATCAAAATCACAATGAGATGCCACCACACACACACTAGGTTGGCTAAAATCCAAAAACCAAAAATAATAAATGTTCATGAAAATGTGCAGAAATTGGAACTCTGGCACACTGCTGGTGGAAATGTAAAATGATGAGCCACTGTGGAAAAAAAGCTGACAGTTTCTTAGAAAGGTAAGTATAGTATTACAATATAACCCAGCAATTCCACTCATAGGTATATTCCTATAAATATGAAAATATATGACTGCGCAAAAATTGTGTACAAATGTTCATAGCAGCATTAGTCACAATATCCAAAAAATGGAAACAACCCAAATATCTATCAAGAGATGGTAAATAAACAAGCAAAGTATGGATTTATATGCTCAATGAAATATTATTCACCCATTAAAAGTAATAAAGTAGGTGTGCCTGGGTGGCTCAGATTCTGGGTGGATCATGACTTCAGCTCAGGTCATCATCTCGCAGTTTGTGGGTTCAAGTCCTGCATCCAGCAATACACTGACAGCTCAGAGCCTGGAGCTTGCTTCAGATTCACTCTCTCTCTCTCTCTCTCTCTCTCTCTCTCTCTCTGCCCCTCCTTTGCTTGTGTGTGCACTCGCTTGCTCTCTCTCTACCTCTCTCTCTGTCAAAAATAAATAAGTAAACTTAAAAAAAAAAGTAATAAAGTAGCCAGATCAGACTGGGAAGCTCAGGACTCTTGTTCTCCCACAGAAACACAGAATAAAAAGCATGTGGTAAAAAGTAACTTTTGGAAAACTCCATAAACCAGTTAAGGAACTGCAGCAACCTAGTGAACACCTAACCAAGAATCACATTTAAATTGACAGGATATTTTGTTATTTTTTTGCTCACACTTGCTGCACCCCATTTCCAACTCAGTTCAACAGGATCAGCAGGAACCTACCCAATTCTCAGCTCCTTCCCCAGGAATGATGGCAAAGAATGAAACTTGCAGGGCACCTGGTTGGCTCAGCCAGTTAAGCATCTGACTTCAGCTCAGATTATGACCTTGTGGTTCATAAGTTTGAGAATCGCGTGGGACTCTGTGCTGACAGCTCAGAGCCTGGAACCTGCTTCACATTCTGTGTCTCCCTCTCTCTCTTCCCCTCCCCTGCTCTCTCTCTCTCTCTTAAAAATAAACATTAAAAAAAAGAATTAAAATTGCTTGCAATGTTCTGACTTTTCTGGGGGCTGCCTAACAGAAAGGATCTGTCTCCTTTAACTCAGAGCACACAAAAGCACACGAAAAGAGGCTCAACATAACTTGCCATTAAGGAAAACACATATAAAAACTGCAATAAGAAAGCATCTAACAGGACAACCATGTGGCTTAGTTGGTTAAGCCTCCAACCCTTGGTTTCAGCTCAGGTCATGATCTCATGGTTTGTGAGTTCGAGCCCCGTGGTGGGCCCCACACTGACAGTGTGAAGCCTGCTTGGGATTCTCTCTCTCCCTTTCTCTCTGCCCCTCCCCTGCTCTCTCTCTCTCGGTCTCCATTGAAATAAATTAATTAATTTTAAAAAAAAGCACCTAACAGTCATGTGGATGGCTAGTAGCCTCTCCCACTCCCACAAATCCAGAAACGAACAAGTGCTGGTGAGGATGTAGAGAAAGCAGAGTCTTTATGTACTGTTGGAAAGAATGTTATGAGTGCCTGGGTAAGCATCTGACTTCAGCTCAGATCATGATCACATGGTTCCTGAATTTGAGCCCCACCTCATGCTCTGTGCTGACTGTATGGAGCCTGCTTTGGATTCTCTGTCTCCCTCTCCCTCCGCCTCTCCACCACTTGTGCACTCGCTCTCTCTCTCTCTCAAAAATAAACATTTAAAAAAGTTTTTAAAAATTAAAAAAAAAGAATGTACAATGATACAGCCACTATGAAAAACTATTTGGCAGTTCCTCAGAGTTAAACACAGCCTATCATACCATCCAGCAATTCCACTTCTGGTATATAACCAACGGAATTTAAAGCAGGGACTGAAGAAATATTTGTACACTCATGTTCATAACAGAATCATCATTTGCAATTGTAAAAGGTTCAAGTAAGCCGAGTGTTCAATGATGGATGAAGAAATAAACAAAATGTGGTGTATGCATACAGAACATTATTTAGCCTTAAAAATATATATACTGTGATATATGCTGCAACATGGATGATGCTTGAGGATACTGTACTAAGTGAAATAAGCTGGCCACAATAAGATAACAAATACTGTATGATTTCACTTATATAAGGTACCTATAGAAATCAAATTCAGAGATACAAATGGTAGAACGGCAGTTGTTTGGGAATAAGGGAAAGGGGAGTTATTGTTTAATGGGCAAAGTGTGTGTTGTGCAAGATAAAAAAAGTTATAAAGACTGATTGCAGAACAACGTGAATGTACTTATCACTACTGAACAATACAATTAATAGATAAAACAGTAAATTTTATGTTACATGTTATTTTATGATCATTTAAAACTTTTTAAAAAGATAAAAGTACTAATACAAACTACAGCATGGATGAACCTTCAAAACATTATTCTAATTGAAAGAATCCATTCATTTAAAAAAACATATTGAGGGCACCTGGGTGGCTCCGTCGGTTAAGTGTCTGAATGTTGACATCGGCTCACATCATGATCTCATGGTTCATGAGTTCAAGCCCTGTGTCAGGCTCTGCACTGATGGCATGGAGGCGATTGGGATCCTCTCTCTACCTCTCTCTGACCCTCCCCAGATAATGCTGCACAATCCCTCTCAAAATAAATAAACATTAAGAAAACATATAATATGAATCCATTCATATAAAATGTCCAGAATAGGCAAATCCATATATAAAATAGATTAGCTTTTGCCAGGGAATGGAGGGCAGGAAGAATGGGAAATGACTGCTAATGGGTACAGGGTTGCTTTCTGTGGTGAAACTGTTCTCAAACCAGATAGTGCTAGTGGCTGCAGAACTTGTGAATATTCTAACCACTGTATTCTGCACTTTGTTTTTTTAATATATATTTATTTATTTTGAAAGAGAGAAAGAGAGAGCACTAGCAGGGCTCCATGCTCTCAGTGCAGAGACCCAAGTGGGGCTCGATCTCACAAACTGCAAGATCATGACCTGAGCCAATATCAAGAGGCAGACACTCAACCAAATGAGCCACCCAGGTGCCCCTGTATTATGCACTTTAAAATGATGAGAACACTAAGAAATAATGGCCAGGGATTCAATCAATGCAGATATAAGTAAGATGTCTGAACTAAATTTACTTTAAACCATTAAATTAAAAACAATGATTACAAGGATACTAGCTGGGCTTGAAAAAAGCATAGAAGACACCAGAGAATCCCTTTCTGCAGAGATAAAAGAACTAAAATCTAGTCAGGCCAAAATTAACAATACTATAACCGAGATGCAAACCCATTTGCATACAAAAAAGGATGCAATACAAAAAAGGATGGATGAAGCAGAGGAGCGATTCACTATATAGAAGATAAGATTATGGAAAATAATGAAGCTGAAAAGAAGAGGAAAACAAAGATCAGAGGTCACAAAGGCAGACTTTGGGACATCAGCAATTTTTTAAAATGTAGTAATATTCAAATCACAGGAGTTCCTGAAGATGATGAGAGAGAAAAAAGGGCGGTAGGTTTGTGTTAGCTAATTATAGCTGAAAACTACCCTAATCTGGGGAAGGACACAGACATCAAAATCCAGGAAGCACAGATAACTTCCATCAAATTCAACAAAACCTAAGAACCACCAAGACATATCATAGTAAAATTCACAAAATACACAGACAAGGAAAAGAATCTGGAAAGCAGAAAGGGGAAAAGTCCTTAACCTTCCCTAACAAGGGAAGACACATCAGACTGGCAGCAGATCTGTCCACAGAAACTTGGCAGAGCAGAAAGGAATGGCAAGATATAATCAATGTGCTGAATGGAAAAAATATGCAGCCAAGAATACACTATTCAGAAAGGCTGTCATTCAAAATAGAGGGAAAGATTAACACTTTGACAGACAGACAAACAAAACTAACGGAGTTTGTGACCACAAAACCAGCTATACAAGAAATTCTGAGGAGGACTATTTGAGTGGAGGGAAAAAAAAAAGAAAAAAGACCAAAAGCAACAAAGACTAGAAAGGACCAGAGAGCATCACCAGAATTGGCAACTCTACATGTAATAAAATGTCACTTAATTTGTATCATTCAATAATCTGAATGTAAATGAACTAAATGCCCCAATCAAAAGACATAGATAGGGTATCAGAAGAGTTAAGAAACACAAGATCCATCTATCTATATGCTGCCTACAAGGGACTCATTGTAGACCTAAAGACACCTGCAGATAGAAAGTGAGGGGATGAAGAACCATCTATCATGCTAATGGTTACCAAAAGAGAGCTGGAATAGCCATATGTATTAAACATAAACTAGATTTTAAAACACAGACTGTGACAATACAGTCTATCCATCAAGAAGATCTAATAATTGTAAATATTTATGCCACCAACATGGGACCACCCAAATATATAAATCAATGGGAAACATAAAAAAACACACTAGTGATAACACAATAATAATTGGGGATGTTAACATCCCACTTAGAGCAATAGAAAGGTCATCTAAACAGAGAGTCAACAAGGAAACAATGGCTTTGAATGACACACTGGACCATATGGACTTAACAGATATATTCAGAACATCCTATCCTATAGAAGCACAATACACATTCAAGAGCATATGCGACATTCTCCAGAATAGATCACATGCTAGGACACAAATCAGCCCTCAAGAAGTATAAAAACATAGATGGGATGCCTGGGGGGCTCAGTGGGTTAAGTGTCCAACTCCAGCTCAGGTCATGATGTCGTGGTCTGTGATTCTGAGCCCCGCATCTGGCTCTATGCTGACAGCTAAGAGCCTGGAGCTTGCTTCATATTCTGTGTCTCCCTCCGTCTGCCACTCCCTCACTCATGCTCTCTCTCTCTCTCTCAAAAATAAAAACATTACATTTTTTTTAAATAAATAAATAAAAAGGGGCGCCTGGGTGGCTCAGTTGGTTAAATGTCCAACTTTGGCTAAGGTCATAATCTCATGGTTTGTGAGTTTGGGCCCCGCGAAGGCTCTGTGCTGATAGCTCAGAACCTGGAGGCTGCTTCGGATTCTGTGTGTGTCTCTCCACCCCTCCCCTGCTCTTGCTCTGTCCCTCTCTCAAAAATAAAACATTAAATTTTTTTTTAAAAAAAAGATAGAGATCATACCATACATATTTTCAGTGACAACACTATGAAACTTGAAGTCAACCACAAGAAAAAATTTGGAAAGCCCTCAAATATACAAAGGTTAAAAAACATCCTACTAAAGAATCAATGGGCTAACCAGGAAATTAAAAAATAAAAAATTACAGGGAAGCCAACGAAAATAAAAACACGGCAGTCCAAAACTATGGGATGTAGCATATGCAGTCCTAAGAGGAAGTATATTGCAATTCAGTCCTATCTCATGAACCAAGAAAGGTCTCAAATACAGACCCTAACCTTACACCTTAAGGAGCTAGAAAAGAAGAACAGAAAATAAAGCCTAAACCCAGAAAAAGAAAGGAAATTATTAATAAAGATTATAGCAGAAATAAATGATATAAAATAAAATGTTCAACAGATGAATGAAACTAAAAACTGGTTGTTGAAACAAGTGACAAAATTGATAAACCCCCTAGCCAAACATATCAAAAAGAAAAATGACCCAAATAGAGAAAATCACTAAGGAAAGAAGAGAAATAACAACCAACATTACAGAAATACAAACAATTATAAAAGAATACTCTGAAAACGTTTATGGCAAAAAAATGGGCAATCTGGAAAAAATGGACAAATTCCTAGAAACTCAAAAACTACCAAAACTCAAACAGGAAGAAATAGAAAATTTGAACAGTCCCATAACCAGCAAAGAAATTGAACCACTAATCAAAAATTTCACAATAAATAACAGTCCTGGTCCAGATGGCTTCCCAGGGGAATTCGACCACCATTAAAAAAGAGTTAATATTTATTCTTATCAAACTGTTTAAAAAAAAAACATTCTGTTTCAAAAAAACATTCTAAACTCATTCTACAAAGCCAGCATTACACTGATTCCCAAATCACACAAAGACTCCACTAAAAAGAATTACCAGCCAACATCCCTGATAAACATAGATGCAAAATTCTCAAGAAGATACTAGCAAATCAAATTCAATGGTACATTAAAAGAATTATTTACCATGATGAAGTGGGATTTATTTCTGAGATGCAGCTCTGGTTCAACATTCACAAATCAATCAATGTGATATACCCAATTAATAAAAGAAAGGATAAGAACCATATGATCCTGTCAATAGATGCAGGGAAAGCATTTGACAAAATACAGCATCCACTGTTGATAAAAACCCTCAACAAAGTAGGAACAGATAGAACATACCTAAATATCATTAAGGCAAGATACGAAAACCCACAGCTAATATCATCCTCAATGGGGAGAAAGTGAAAACATTTCCCCTACAGTCAGGAACAAGACAAGGATGGGCCTCTCACCATTACTATTTAACACAGTAATGGGAGTCAGCCTCAGCAATCAGATAACAAAAAGAAATAAAAGCCATCCAAATTCTCATGGAAGAAGTCAAACTTATATTATTTGTAGATGATATGTCATTCTACGTAGAAAATGCAGGACTCCATCAAAAAATTGCTAGAATGAGGGGAGGAACCAAGATGGCAGAACACATGGAAGTTTTTTTTTTTACATCTTGAGTCCATGAAATACAGCCAAATCAACACAAAACCATCCTGCACACCTAGAAACCTGATTGGAGGATTAACACAACAATCTGCACAACCTGAACCGCAGAACGTAGCAAGTATATGGCATGGGGAGGTGAACTGGGGGAGAGGGAAGCCGCAGAGGGCAGGAAGCTGTTTTTACTTGTGGAGAGAGGACGGAGACGGCAGGGGAAAGAGCACGGGAAAAGCAACCCCCGCCCCAAAAAGCAGCTGGAGAGAAAGTGGAAAAGTGGAAACAGTCACAGGGACTGAACTTAAAAGGGAAAAAGGAGAGAGTTTAAATTCCACTAAGACTCGGGGGCGCCTGGGTGGCGCAGTCGGTTAAGCGTCCGACTTCAGCCAGGTCACGATCTTGCGGTCCGTGAGTTCGAGCCCCACGTCGGGCTCTGGGCTGATGGCTCAGAGCCTGGAGCCTGTTTCCGATTCTGTGTCTCCCTCTCTCTCTGCCCCTCCCCCGTTCATGCTCTGTCTCTCTCTGTCCCAAAAATAAATAAATGAAAAAAAAAAATTAAAAAAAAAAAAATTCCACTAAGACTCTATACACAGGGGGAGTGCAGAGTCTGAAACTCTGCAGCTCAACATCTGGCGGTGCTCTGCTGGGAAGGGCAAATCCCCCGGAGCAAAATGAGGTCCGGGCATCCAAGGGCCCCAGGGTACAGGCGGTTCCCTTACTGGGAGGACACTTGGCAGAGGCTGTGTGGCCCCCACAGACAAAGGCACCAGCAGACTCCGGAGAACAACCACATTCACTGGTGCTGGAACAAGGTCATTAAAGGTGAAGCCTGGCGCCAGATGTGTGTTGAGATTTTCCATAATTCCTGAAATGCTGCTGAACATTTTCTGGGGCGGGTTGGCACCCAGATGCAGTCTATGGGCATTGGCAGCAACACAGTCCCACGAATGTTCCTAGGTGCGGCTGGCACCTGGCCACTGCTTGGTGAGACCCTCCCCTAGAAGGTCTGTGTGAGACAAAGCCGCAGTCCCTCAAAAGTGAGGGGTTGGGAAACACAGCCACATCTGAGATAAAACTCAGGAGGGAGGTGCCGCCTGGCAACCTGATGGCTTGGTCACGGACCTATAAAAGTGGGGAGTGGACGGAAGCCGGAGACAAAGGACAGGTGCTTGACTGCTGATCGGGAAAACAGAGTTCCGATTCTACAGACTGGGTAGATGGGTGAGGCCATTTCCAACCCTCCTGCGCATGCTCAGACACTCCAACAAATGCCAAAACAATCCACGCCAGTAAGCTAAGCAGCACCATCTAATGGAGAACGGAGCCAATACACTAAGCCCCACCCAACTGGGCCAAACTCGCTCTTCAGGAACACCACAAGTTTCTCCACCTGCTTAGTTTACGAACTATAAAGCACCTCAAATTCATAGTTGGATTCCGAGGGGACAAAGATGTAATTTCAATCGTATTTCAGTCTGTTCGCTGGTCCATCTATCCAATTCTTTTTTTTTCTCTTTTTAATTTCTTTTTCTTGAATACAGAAAGGAAAAAAAAATTATTTTTATTTTCAATTTTACTAAAAATATTTTTCTTTAATTTTTTCCACTCTACTTTTTACTTTATGGTAAGTTTTTCAAATTCTATTACTTCCATCATTTCGTTCTATTCCATTGTATTCATTTTTTCAATGTTCAAAAGTTTTCCTTTTATTTCCCTTTTTTCTCTAATCTATCTATCAAGCTCCTTTCAACAACCAGATCAAAACACACCTAGGATATAGCATCATTTATTTGATTCTTTTGTGTGTGTGTGTGTTACTGTTAATTTTTGAATTTTAATTTTTTTTCTTTTTTACCTTATTAATTCCTTTTATTCCTTCAAAATTATGAAACGAAGGAATTCACCCCTAAAGAAAGCATGAAAAAACAGCAGCCAGGGATTTAACTAACACAGATACAAGCAAGATGTCTGAACCAGAATGTAGAATCACGATAATAAGAATACTAGCTGGAGTCGACAATAGACTAGAATCCCTTTCTGTGGAGATAAAAGAATTAAAAGCTAGTCAGAACGAAGTAAGAAATGCTATAACTGAGCTGCAATTTCAAATGGATGCCACGGCGGCCAAGGATGGATGAGGCAGAGAAGACAATCAGCAACACACAGGACAAACTTATGGAGAATAATTAAGCAGAAAAACAGGGAGACTAAGGCAAAAGAGCATGATTTAAGAAAGAGAGAAATCAGGGACTCATCTAAAGAAACATCAGAATCACAGGGGTCCCAAAATATGATGAGAGAAAAACGGGTAGAAGGGTTATGTGAGCAAATCACAGCGGAAAACTTCTGCTAACCTGGGGAAAGACACAGACATCAAAATGTAGGCAGCACAGACAACTCGTATTAGATTCAACATAAACCGACCATCAATAAGGCATGTCACAGTCAAATTCACAAAATACTCAGGCAAGGAAAGAATCATGGAAGCAGTAAGGGAAAAACAGTCCTTAACCCACAAAGGAAGACAGATCAGGTTTGCAGCAGACCTATCCACAGAAATGTGGCAAGCCAGAAAGGAGTGGCAGGATATATTCAATGTGCTAAACTGGAAAAATATGCAGCCAAAAATTCTTTATCCAGCAAGGCTGTCATTCAAAATAGAAGGCGAGATAAAATACTCCCAGACAAACAAAAATTAAAGGAGTTTGTGACCACTAAACCAGCCATACAAGAAATTTTAAGGCAGACTCTCTGAGGGGAGAAAAGATGAAAAAAAAAAAAAAGACCAAAAGCAACAAAGAACAGAAAGGACCAGAGAACACCACGAGAAATTCCAACTCTACAAGAAACATAATGGCAATAAACTCTTATCTTTCAGTACTCACTCTGAACTGATTGGACTCAATGCTCCAATCAAAACACATAGGGTAACAGTGGATAAGAAAACAAGATCCATCTATATGCTATTTACAAAAGACCCACGTTTGACCAAAAGACACCTTCAGGGGACGCCTGGGTGGCTCAGTCAGTTGAATGTCCGACTTCAGCTCAGGTCATGATCTCATGACTCATGGGTTCAAGCGCCACGTCACGCTCTGCTGATAGCTCAGAGCCTGGAACCTGCTTCAGATTCTATGTCTCCCTCTCTGTCTCTGCCCCTCCCCTGTTCACACTTTGTCTCTCAAAAAAAAATAAAATAAACATTGAAAAAAAAATTTTTTTAAAGTACCTTCAGATTGAAAGTAAGGGGATGGGGAACCATGTATCATGGTAATGGTTGACAAACGAAAGCCAGAGTAGCCATACTTATATCAGACAATCTAGACTTTAAAATAAAGACTGTAACAAGAGATGAAGAAGGGCACTCTATCATAATTAAGGGGTTGATCCACCAAGATGACCTAACAATTTTAAACATTTATGCTCCAAATGTGGCAGCACCCAAATATGTAAATCAATTAATCACAAACATAAAGAAACTCATTGATAATAATACCATAATAGTAGGGGAATTCAAGACCCCACTTACAACAATGGACAGATCATCTAAACAGAAAATCAACAAGGAAACAATGGCTTTGAATGACACACTGGACCAGAGGGACTCAACAGATATACTCAGAACATTTCATCCTAAAGCTGCGGAATATATATTCTTCTCCAGTGCACATGGAATCCTCTCCAGAATAGATCACATACTGGGACATAAATCAGCTCTCAACAAGTAAAAAAAAGATTGAGATCATACCACGCATATTTTCAGACCACAACACTATGAAACTCTAAATCAACCACAAGAAAAAATCTGGAAAGGTAACAAATATTTTGAGACTAAAGAACATCCTACTAAAGAATGAATGGGCTAGCCAAGAAGTTAAAAGATCAAATTAAAAAGTACATGGAAGCCAATGAAAATGATACCACAGCCTAAACCCTCTAGGATGCAAAAAAGGCGGTCATAAGAGGGAAGTATATAGCAATCCAGGCCTTTCTAAAGAAGGAAGAAAGATCTAAGACACACAACCTAAACTTACACCATAAAGAGCTGGAAACAGAACAGCAAATAAAACCCCAAACCAGCAGAAGACAGGAAATAATAAAGATTAGAGCAGAAATCAATGCTATAGAAACCAAAAAAAACAGAACAGATCAATGAAACCTGAAGCTGGCTCTTTGAAAGAATTAACAATATTGATAAACCACAAGCCAGTTGGATCAAAAAGAAAAAGGAAACCACCCAAATAAATAAAATCAAGTATGAAACAGGAGAGATCATAACACAGCAGAAATAAAAACAGTAAGAGAATATTATGAGCAATTATATGCAAATAAAACAGGCAATCTGGAAGAAAAGAACAATTCCTAGAGACATATAATAAACTAGCAAAACTGAAATAGGAAGAAATAGAAACTTTGAACAGACGCATAACCAGTAATCAAATCGAATTAGTAATCAAAAATATCCAAAAAACAAGAGTCTAGGGCCAGATGGCTTTCTAGGGGAATCCTACCAAACATTTACTGGAGAGTTAACACCTATTCTCTTGAAGCTGTTCCAAAAAATAGAAATGGAAGGAAAACTTCCACTTTCTATGAAGCCAGCATTACCTTGATTCCAAAACCAGACGTGGAGCCCACTACAGACCAATTTCCCTGATGAAAATGGATGCAAAAATCCTCAACAAGATATTAGCCAAGTGTCTCCAACAATGCATTAAAAAAATTATTCACCACGACCGAATGGAATTTATACCTGGGGTGCAGCTCTGATTCAGTATCAGGAAAACAATCAATGTAATTCATGGCATCAATAAAAGAAAGGACAAGAACCATATGATCCTCTCAACAGATGCAGAGAAAGCATTTGACAAAATACAGCATCCTTTCTTGATAAAAACCCTCAAGAAAGTAGGGATAGAAGGAGCATATCTCGAGATGATAAAAGACATATATGAATGACCCAACACTAATATCATCCTCAATGGGGAAAAACTGAGAGCTTTCCCCCTAAGGTCAGGAACAAGACAGGGATGTCCACTCTCGCCACTGTTATTCAATATAGTTTTGGAAGTCTTAGCTTCACTAGACAACACAAAGAAATAAAAGACGTACAAATCAGCCAGGAGGAGGTCAAACTTCCAGTCTTTGCAGATGACATGATACTCTACATGGGAAACCCAAAAGATCCATCAAAAAACTGCTTAGAACTGATCCATGAATTGAGCAAAGTGGCAGGATATAAAACCAATGCACAGGAATGGGTTGCATTCCTATACACCAACAATGAAGCAACAGAAAGAGAAATCAAGGAAGTGATCCTAGTTACAATTGCACCAAAAACCATAAAATACCTAGGAATAAATCTAAACAAAGAGGTGAAAAATGGATACACTGAAAAGTATAGAAAGCTTATGAAAGAAATTGAAGAAGACACAAAAAAATGGAAAAATATTCCAGGCTCTTGGATAGGAAGAACAAATCTTGTTAAAATGTTGATACTACCCAAAGCAATATACATATTCAAAGGAATCTCTATCAAAGGAACACCAGCATTCTTCACAGAGCTAGAACAAATAATTCTAAAATTTGTATGGAACCACAAAAGACCCCGAATAGCCAAAGCAATCTTGAAAAATGAAACCAAAGTAGGAGGCATCACAAAGCTGTATTACAAAGCTGTAATCATCAGGACAGTATGGTACTGGCACAAGAACACTCAGATCAATGGAACAGAATAGAAAACCCAGAAATGGACCCATAAACGTATGGCCAACTAATCTTTGACAAAGCAAGAAAGAATATCCAATAGAATAAAGACAGTCTCTTCAGCAAGTAGTGCTGGGAAAACTAGACAGTAACATGCAGAAAACATGGAAAAAACCTATTTGACCTTGGCCACAACTTCTTACTCAACATGTCTCTGGAGCCAAGGGAAACAAAACCAAAAATGAACTACTGGGACCTCATCAAAATAAAAACCTTCTGCAAAGTGAAGGAAACAATCAGCAAAACTAAAAGGCAACCAACAGAATAGGAGAAGATATTTGCAAATGACATATTGGATAAAGGGTTAGTATCCAAAATCTATAAAGAACCTATCAAACTCACACAAAAAACATATAATCCAGTAAAGAAATGGGCAAAAGACATGAATAGACATTTCTCCAAAAAAGACATCCAGATGGCCAACCAACACATGAAAAAATGCTCATCAGGGAAACACAAATAAAAACCACGAGATAGCACCTCACACCTGTCAGAATGGCTAAAATTAACAACTCCGGCAACTACAGATGTTGGTGAGGTTGTAGAGAAAGAGGGTCTCTTTTGCACTGCTGGTGGGAATGCAAACTGGTGCAGACACTCTGGAAAACAGTATGGGGGTTCCTCAAAAAATTAAAAATAGAACTACCCTATGACCCAGCAACTGCACTATTAGGTATTTATCCAAAGGATACAGTTATGCTGTTTCGAAGGGACACATGCATCCCAATGTTTATAGCAGCACTATCAACAATAGCCAAAGTATGGAAAGAGCCCCCGTGTCCATCAATGGGTAAATGGATAAAGAAGATGTGGTATTCTTTGAGTATTACTCACCAATAGGCTTTGAGTATTACCCACCAATCAAATAGAATGAAATCTTGCCACATGCTACAACGTGGATGGAACTAGAGGGTATTATGCTAAGTGAAATTAGTTAGAGAAATACAAATATCATATGACTTCATTCATATGAGGACTTTAAAAGACAAAACAGATGAACATAAGGGAAGGGAAACAAAAATAATATAAAAACAGGGAGGGGGGGGAGCCGGGGTGGCTCAGTCAGTTGAGCTTCCTACTTCGGCTCGGGTCATGATCTCGCGGTCCATTAGTTAGAGCCCCGCGTCGGGCTCTGTGCTGACAGCTTGGAGCCTGGAGCCTGTTTCAGATTCTGTCTCTCCTTCTCTCTCTGACCCTCCCCCATTCATGCTCTGTCTCTCTCTATCCCAAAAATAAATAAACTTAAAAAAAAAAAAAAAACAGTTAGGGGGACAAAACAGAAGAGACTCCTCTCTCCCCGGTATCTCACCACTGCGTCAGTGCAGTTAGGCATCAGCAAATTAATGAGGAGAGAGGAGGCTCCTGCTCTTGGGCACCCGTAGGAACTTACTCCAGCTCCAGACACACCGTAAACACTTTCATCTAACGGAAGATAAGCTGTGAAATCGGATTTCTGAACCACAAGACACGTGTGTAAAAACTGCATTCCATGCCAGGCCTGAAATGTTCCAAAGCTCAGTTCACTATCAGCATGCCAGGTGGTGCAATTAATAAAGAGCTAGCGTGGGGCCACTGGCACAAACAAGGCAGCTCCTTAGAACCTGAACTTCCTATTTGTTCCATTCCTTGGGTAGATAACGCCTGTTAATTACTCTGGAGTATTTTCTTTTAGAAATTATTTTGGCGAGGAGAGGGGGAAGATGGCGGCGTAGGAGGACGCTGTGCTCACCGCGCGTCCTGCTGATCACTTAGATTCCACCTACACCTACATAAATAACCCAGAAAACCGCCAGAGGATTAGCAGAACAGAGTCTCTGGAGCTAAGCGCAGACAAGAAGTCCACGGAAGAGGGTGGGAAGGTCGGCGAGGCAGTGCGTGCTCCAAGGACTTGCAGGAGGGAGCCAGGGTGGAGGGGCAGCCCACTGGACAAACAGAGCCCCGGAGTTTGGCTTGCAAAAGCGGAGAGGCCAGAGGGAGTGTGTTCCGACAGCAAGTGGGACTTGACATCTGGAAGGTTATAAGCTAACAGCTCTGCTCAGAGAAAGGGAGGGCTGGAAGACAACGGGAGGGAGAGTTGTTGAGCCCTGGACCGCAGAGCTCAGCTTGGCGGGAAACAAAGGCGCTCGCCAGCGCCATCTCCCTCGCCCATCCCCCAGCCAAAATCCCAAAGGGAACCAGTTCCTGTCAGGGAACTTGCTTGCACTGCACAAACACCCAACACTGTGCTTCTGTGGATCCATCCTCTGGTGGGTCTGACTCCCTCCCGCTGCCACAGGGCCCCTCCTGAAGTGGATCACCTAAGGAGAAGTGAGCTAGGCCTGCCCCTCCTGCCCCCGTGCACCTTGCCTACCCACCCCAGCTAAGACGCCACATCCCCAGCATCACAAGCCTGGCAGTGTGCAAGTAGCCCAGACAGGCCACGCCACCCCACAGTGAATCCCACCCCTAGGAGAGGGGAAGAGAAGGCACACACCAGTCTGACTGTGGCCCCAGCGGTGGACTGGGGGCAGACATAAGGTCGGACTGCGGCCCCGCCTACCAACTCCAGTTATACACCACACCACAGGGGAAGTGCCCTGCAGGTCCTCACCACGCCAGGGACTATCCAAAATGACCGAGCGGAAGAATTTCCCTGAGAAGAATCTCCAGGAAATAACAACACCTAATGAACTGATCAAAAAGGATTTAAATAATATAACAGAAAGTGAATTTAGAATAATAGTCATAAAATTAATCGCTAGGCTTGAAAACAGTATAGAGGACAGCAGAGAATCTCTTGCTACAGAGATCAAGGGACTAAGGAACAGACACGAGGAGCTGAAAAGTGCTTTAAACGAAATGCAAAACAAAATGGAAAACACGAGAGCTCGGATTGAAGAGGCAGAGGAGAGAAGAGGTGAACCAGAAGATAAAGTTATGGAAAAAGAGGAAGCTGAGAGAAAGAGAGATAAAAACATCCAGGAGTATGAGGGGAAAATTAGAGAACTAAGTGATACACTAAAAAGAAATAATATACGCATAATTGGTATCCCAGAGGAGGAAGAGAGAGGGAAA
>NW_024420424.1:6881808-6882637 GCF_014898765.1 Herpailurus yagouaroundi | reverse complement strand
CAACAAAACTAAAAGGCAACCAACGGAATGGGAAAAGATATTTGCAAATGACATATCGGACAAAGGGCTAGTATCCAAAATCTATAAAGAGCTCACCAAACTCCACACCCGAAAAGCAAATAACCCAGTGAAGAAATGGGCAGAAAACAAGAATAGACACTTCTCTAAAGAAGACATCCAGATGGCCAACAGGCACATGAAAAGATGTTCAACATCGCTCCTCATCAGGGAAATACAAATCAAAACCACACTCAGGTATCACCTCACGCCAGTCAGAGTGGCCAAAATGAACAAATCAGGAGACTACAGATGCTGGCGAGGATGTGGAGAAACGGGAACCCTCTTGCACTGTTGGTGGGAATGCACATTGGTGCAGCCGCTCTGGAAAGCAGTGTGGAGGTTCCTCAGAAAATTAAAAATAGACCTACCCTATGACCCAGCAATAGCACTGCTAGGAATTTATCCAAGGGATACAGGAGTACTGATGCATAGGGGCACTTGTACCCCAATGTTTATAGCAGCACTCTCAACAATGGCCAAATTATGGAAAGAGCCTAAATGTCCATCAACTGATGAATGGATAAAGAAATTGTGGTTTATATACACAATGGAATACTACGTGGCAATGAGAAAAAATGAAATATGGCCTTTTGTAGCAACGTGGATGGAACTGGAGAGTGTGATGCTAAGTGAAATAAGCCATACAGAGAAAGACAGATACCATATGGTTTCACTCTTATGTGGATCTTGAGAAACTTAACAGAAACCCATGGGGGAGGGGAAGGAAAAAAAAAAAAAGAGGTTAGAGCGGGAGAGAGCCAAAGCATAA
>NW_024420424.1:6854820-6881708 GCF_014898765.1 Herpailurus yagouaroundi | reverse complement strand
GGGGGGTGGGAGGGAGGGGAGGGTGGGTGATGGGTACTGAGGAGGCCACCTTTTGGGATGAGCACTGGGTGTTGTATGGAAACCAATTTGACAATAAATTTCATATATTAAAAAAAAAAAAAAAAAACAGAAGAGACTCATAAATATGGAGAACAAACAGAGGGTTACTGGAGGGGTGGCAGGAGGGGGGATGGGCTAAATGGGTAAGGGGCACTATGGAATCTACTCCTGAAATCATTGTTGCACTATATGCTAATGAATTGGGATATAAATTTTAAAAAATATAAAATAAAACAAGTTAATAAAGAAAAATAAAGCAAAAGAAAGAAAAACTATCCACAAACGTAAGGAAAGAGCCCATATGTCCTTCAATGGATGAATGGATAAAGAAGATGTGGTATGTGTGTACACACACACACACACACACACAGAGTGGATTATTACTCAGCAATCAAAAAGAATGAAATCTTGCCATTTGCAACTACATGGATGGAACTAGAGGGTATTATGCTAAGTGAAATTAGTCAGAGAAAGACAAATATCATATGACTTCACTCATATAAGGACTTTAAGATACAAAACAGATGAACATAAGGGAAGGGAAGCAAAAATAATATAAAATCAAAAAAAAAAATAATATAAAATCAGGGAGGGAGACAAAACAACAGACTCTTAAATATGGAGAACAAACAGAGCTTTACTGGAGGGCTCATGGGAGGGAGGATGGGCATTAAGGGGCATTAAGATTTAGGAATCTACTCCTGAAATCATTGCTGTACTATATGCTAACTAACTTGGATGTAAATTAAAAAAAATTGCTAGAACAAATACATGAATTCAGCAAAGTCATAGGATATAGCATCAACATGCAGAAGTTTGTTTCTTTTCTATACTCTAATAATGAAGCAGCAAAAAAAGAAAAGCAAGGAATCAATCACATTTGCAAGTCCTCAAGAAATAATATGTTACCTAGGAATAAAATTAACTTAAGAGGTAAAATATCTATACTCTGAAAACTATAGCACACTTATGAAAGAAATTGAATAGGACACCAAGAAATGGAAAAACTCCATGCCCATGGATTGGAAGAAAAAATATTGTTAAAATGTCTATACTTCCCAAAGCAGTCTAGATCTTTAATGCAATCCCTATCAAAATACCACCAGCAGTTTTCACTGAGCTAGAAGAAACAATCCTACATTTGTATGGAACCACAAAACACCCCAAATAACCAAAGCAATCCTGAAAAAGAAAAACAAAACTGGAGGCATCATGATTCCAGATTTTACATTGTATTACAAAGCTGTAGCCATCAAGACAGTATGCTACTGGGTCAAAAATAGACACTCAGATCAATGGAACAGAATAGAGAACCCAGAAATGGACCCACAACTATATGGCCGACCCATCTTCAACAATGCAGGAAAGAATATCCAATGGATAATAAATGGTGTTAGGAAAACAGGACAGCAACATACAGAACAATGAAACTTGACAACTTTTTAACACCATTTATAAAAATACATTCAAAATGGATGAAAGACCTAAATGTAAGACAGGAAACCATCTAAATCCTAGAGGAGAACATAGGCAGCAACCTCTCTGACCTGAGGTGGAGCAACTTCTTACTAGACATGTCACTGAAGGCAAGGGAAATGAAAGCAAACATGAACTACTGGGACCTCATCAAGATACAAAGCTTCTACACAACAAAGGAAACAATCAAGAAAACTAAAAGGTAGCCTACAGAATGGGAGAAGATATTTGCAAATGACATATCGGATAAAGGTTAGCATCCAAAATCTATAAAAAACTTATCAAATTCAACACCCAGAAAACAAATAACTGAGTTAATAAATTGACAGAAGACATGAAAAGACCTTTTTCCAAAGAAGACATCCGATGGCTAACAGACACATGAAAAGATGCTCAACATCACTGATCATCATCACACCTATCAGAATGGCTAAAATTAACGACGCAAGAAAGAACGGGTGTTAGCAAGGATGCAGAGAAAAGGGATCTTTCCTGCACTGCTGGTGGGAATGCAAATGGGTTCAGCCACTCTGGAGGACAGTATGAGGTTCCTCAAGAAAGTACATAAAACTACCCTATGACCCAGCAATTGCACTATTAGGTATTTACCCAAAGGATACAAAAATATACATTTGAAGGGGCACATGCACCCTGATGTTTGTAGCAGCATTATCAACAATAACCAAATTATGGAGACAGCCCAAATTTCCACCAACTGATGAATGGATAAAGAAGATGTGTGGTGTGTGTGTGTGTGTGTGTGTGTGTGTGTGTGTGTGTGTGTATATATATATATGTGTTTAATGGAATATTATTCAGCCATCAAAAAGAATGAGATCTGTCCATTTGCAATGTCGTGGATGGAGCTAGAATGTATTATGCTAAGCGAAATAAGAGAAAGACAGATATCATATGATTTCACTCATATGTGGAATTTAATTAAGAAACAAAACAGATGAACATATGGGAAGGAGGTGGGGGGAAGAGAAGTGAGGGAATAAAACCACAGGAGACCCTTAATGAGAAAAAGCAAACTATGGGTTGACAGAGGGAAGTGAGTGGGAGATAGGCTAGATGCATGATAGGTAAGGGACTATGTTGTGATAAGCACTGAGTACTGTATGTAAGTGATGAATCACTAAATTTTACTTCTGAAACCAATACTGTACTGCATGTTAACTAAAATTTAAATTTAAAAAACAAACTTGAAAATAAAATACTTTTATCTCAATAAATAAAATAAAATAAAATAAGTGAATTTTTGTGTTATGTGAATTCTCAGGTTTAAAAATCTCTCAATCTATCCTATTGTTATTTCCCTAATGTACAATATGTTGCTATACTCCAGGAACAACCTGGTAACTGCTAATCTAAAAAGATCTCAAATGTTTTAAAATTTACAGGTATGACACCTATGCAGACGCACATATCACATTCACACAAATACAAATAGGTTGCCCATTTGATAAATTATAAAAGGATAATATTATTCTGAAGGAAATATACTTGATCTTAGACAAAAGGCCAATATGTGATATCCTGGAGGAAATAAAAAATTCTTAGAAAGGTTAGTATTATCTAAAATACTATGCTAAGAAATAGGGGCACCTGGGTGGCTCATTTGGTTAAGCATCCAACTCTTGATTTCAGCTCAGGTCATGATCTCACGGTTTGTGAGATCAAGCTCCGTGTCGGGCTCTGCACTGAGCATGGAGCCTGCTAGGGATTCTCTCTCCTCCTCTACCCTCCCCTACTCACCAGCATGCATGCACTCTCTCTCTCTCAAAATAGGTACATAAACTTTAAAAAAAATACTATGCAGTATTTTAACTAACTAGTCATCTAGGTCAGTAGCTATGCGTACTGAGAGAACAAACACATCTTCATCACTATAATACTAGTATATTACTAAGACCAATAATTAGATTTCAGGGAACATTTCCTATATTCCAAGTGGGCATATTAGAAGCCCAATTAATGCCCATCATAATCAATAAGGTAAGTGCTACTATAATCCCCCATTTTACAGATGAGGAAACTAAAGCACAGAGTAATCATACAAATAACAAATATTAGAGCCAACAGTTAGATTAAGTAGGCTGTCTACAAAGCCTGTAATCTACTACACTGGTACATCCCCCCCCATATAACAACCAAAATTACAGTCAAGTGTGATTCTGCACAAAGTCCTCCCAGTTTAGAACACATATTTCAACCATATATGTTTATATGTACTCTTTTTAAATTAATTTTCACAATTCGTTTCGAATCAAAATATTAAATCTTTTACTTTATTAGTAACATCAACCTTTCTACAAATAACTTGAAGCATGTTTATTCATATACCTAAAATTTTTGAAATAGTGATATAATATTTACCTTGTTCTAGGCCGTTGTTCATCTTCAGATTCACTAACTTCTTCACTAACTCCTGATTCCTGAAAATCAGAATCTTCAGAATCTTCACTGCTCACTTGAAAAAAAAAAATTAAGTTATTAAATACTTCCCGACAGAAATGCAATTCACTTAATTTGTCAATAACTTCACATTAAAACTTAGACCAATGTGTATCTACAGTATGCACATTAATTTATATTTTAGTATGTACATTAATGGATATTACATATCATATAGATTAGACTAGTTAATAATTCAAATAGAAGTTATAAAAACTATTCAAATGTATTCCAACTATGATTATAAAACTATGGTTCTATATTAAAATGTAAGTATTAATTATGTATGAATTTTTAAAATGTGAATTTAACTGTCAATAAAATATATTATTACCAAAGGTGAATAAAAAGAATTCTGGTTATTCAAATCAAGCAAAGTAGGCTGGCCAAAAGGGAGTAAGGACAAACACAGACTCTCTGCCATTTATGACAACTAGAAATTATGAACAGAATATATAAAGAAATGACCTAAGCACTCCGAAAAGGAAACAACAGCAGACAGACTGGGGACTGAAACAAAAACTTGAATAATGATTCCTATAAAATTGAGGTTGGGGTAGTGACTATGGGTGTCATAGGGTTTTTTCCTTCTTTCTTTCCTGATTTCAACAAGAAGGGAGGCTGAATTCCAAAACTATGCAGAGGGCGCCAACAGCAAAACTGGGAGAACCCCATTTCTAGCCACAGCACTGAGAAAAAGGAGCTGAGCCTTGTATATCATGAGAGTAAATGGAAACCCCAATTTTATTTTTCTCTCAAAAATTTTATTTTTCTGTACCAAAATAGCCACTATGACACAGGTATCTAAACTCCAGCAGAATACACATTTTTCTGGCCAGAGGAAACCAGGCAGGGAATACACAAAATGAGTCTCAAATATCTTGTGCTGCCAGAAAATAATCCAATGCTCAAAGAATGATTGGGGTATATTCAAAGAACACTTGATCCAACTTGAAGGAGCTTCTAACAGCCAAAGCTGGAACAATGTGAGCAACAAAATGAACAATTGAATTACAACTAATAGAATAAAATATCTATAAATTCATATTAAGTAATGGGATAAATAAGGGAAAACAGATAGCTCTTCCTTACCATTACTAAATGTGTAAGTAAAGAAAGAAATAGAAAATAACCACTAGATAAACATCACAAAAACTGCTTCAGACAAGACGAATGCTAAAATTAGTGGGCTTTAGTATGATGAGAAACAGGATATTTGAATAGTCTCAAAGTATCTCTCCACAAGACATTAATTAAATATGAACAGAAAAAGATTTTTTTTGCAGTGGAAAAACCCAGCAGACACCAACTTAACCAAGTAATCAGTATTACCAGTATAAGACATATCGTCATCATATAATTTCGGTGTAGGATACTCTGAGAAGGGTTAAATATTACTTCTGTGGTGTTCTTGTCAAAATGTTTAATAACCTCAATTTAACCATAAGAAAACATTAGACAAATACATATGGATTAACAGTCTAGAAAAGAACTGATCAAGGTGCCTGAGTGGCTCAGTCGGTTGAGCGTCCAACTTTGGCTTAGGTCACGATCTCACAGCTCGGGAGTTTGAGCCACGTGTCGGGCTCTGTGCTGACAGCTCAGAGCTTGGAGTCCCCTTCAGATTCTGGGTCTCCCTCTCTCTCTCTCTCTCTCTGCCCCTCTCCCACTCGCTCTTTTGCTCTCTCAAAAATAAATAAAAACATTTTAAAAAATTTTTAAAAAGAAAATAACTGATCAATACTCTTCAAAAGTGTCAAGGTCATGAAAGAAAAGGAGGAGAAACCGTCACAGATTGGAGTCTATTAAGGAGACATCACAACTAAAAGCAATGTGGCATCCTAGTTTGGATTCTGGAATAGAAAAGACATTAGTGAGAAAACTAACGATAACCAAGTAAGATCTTTAGCCCACTTCAAAGGTCAGAAAATATTTTATGTAAAAAGTCTGATGGTAAATATTTGCAGGCTATATGGTCTCTGTTTCAACTACTTATTTCTACTCAACTTTGCCACTCTAATTACACAAAAGCAGTAACTGAGTAAGTATAACCTGGTTCCAAAACACTTTATAAAAATAGGTAGACGGTCAGATTTAGCCTACAGGTATAGTTACCCAACCCCCAGTTTAACCAATAGTATTCTATCAATGTTAATTTCCTGGATTTGGTTATTGTACTATATAGTTAAATTTAAGGTGTGAAATTAGGGAAGCTGGGTAGAAGGAATATAGGAAATCTGTACTATTTTTGCAACATTTCTTTCAACTTTAAATTTTGAAATAAAAAATTTTTTCAAAGATCTATATTGATCTGAAATCAGAATCTATAATCTATCTAAAAAAAGACATAAATACAGTAAAGAATTGATAATGGGGGAAGGTGAATAAGGAGTTATTGTTTAAAGAGTTTCAGTTTGGGATAACAAAAGAGTTGTGGAGTGTTGATGGTTGTACAACAATGTGAATATACTGTCACTGAAATGTACACTTAAAAATGGTTAAAATGGTTAAAATTTTATGTTGTACTTTACCACAATAATAAAAATAAAAAAATAACTGCTAAGCAACTGGGAATATGAAGAACACATGTGTCCATATGCACACATATAAATCCTGTCATTAAGCAAAATTCTAAACCTATTATTAATTTTTCATCACTTTATTTTGAAAATTTTCAAACGTACCAAAACTTTAAAAAAACTGTTGAATGAACATCTACAACCCTTCTCCTAAACTCATTTGTTAAATGTATCATATTTGTTTGCTTTCTCTTTGTATATACACACACAGGTTTTTGCACTGAACCATCTAAATGTAAGTGCAGATATCATGGCACTTTATCCTTAAGCATAAGGATGCTGTCCTATATAAATAGCATTATCACACTTAAAAAAACATCAATTTAATATTATCTAATAATAATAAAGGCAATAATTAAATTTTTTAAATTATCACCAAAATAACTTTTATAATTTTTTTCAAATTTAGGTGAAAACTGAAAGCTCACGTTGCCCTTGATCTACTAAGTCAGCTATTCTCTCTTGATTTCTCCCCATTGCCTAACTTAAATTTCCAGACAATACAGGCACAACAGTTTATAAAACCTGAAAAGTTATGCAACTTTTATTTATTTATTTATTGAGAGAGAGAGACAGAGAGAGAGAGACAGAGACAGAAACACTCAGAGAGATAAGGAGAGAGAGAATCCCAAGCAGGCTCCGCACTGTCAGCGCAGAGCTGATGTGGAGCTCGATCCCACAAACTGTGTATAATCGTGAACCTGAGCCAAAATCAAGAATTGGGATGCTTAACTGACTGAGCCACCCTTTGAAATAAAGCCCCTTTGCAACTTGAAATGTAGTATCAATCAATATTATAATCCATATTAGAAACATAAATGATAAGATTTGTTTACTCCCTCCTACAAAAACAAATGAAAAAATACTTGGTAATAAATTACCCACAGAAGAGGACAGTGGAACAGGTGACAAAAGACTTAGACTTTAATAAAACATTTCAAATGTAACTGTGTCCACTAAAGGGCTCTATCCTGATCTGAGCCTCAGAGGTAAAATCAGTATTTCCCCTTTTGTTGAAGATGCACAGGAATTCGTGTGAAGTTATGTAACCTGCTTAAATTGCTCAGTTGCTTTATAAAATCTGAAAAACGAGCTTGTAGTCATGCTGTAAAAAATTTTTAAAAAAAGCATTCACAAAGTGATGTACTATTATTTATTTAACATGAAAATATCCATGACATATTTAGTGTGTGTGGCGGCGGGGGGGGGGGGGCTTCTCTTCTTCCTCTTTAATGAATAACTGTTCAACAAAGGGCTGTTCAACAGCCCTTTAAATGTTCAGGATTCCAAGATTCTGATATCAACTATTTTGGCACTGTCAACTATTCTGGTAGTATTATACATATACCATGACAACTCCAAAAACCTGGCAGTCATCCCAGACTTTTATCTTTCATATCAATTAATAAGATCTAACAATTCAGTCTATGACTCCTGTCAATTTTCCTCTTCAAAAATTGTACTTGGTATCAACTATAGCAATATCCTCCAGAGACACAAATCTAAGCTCTGAGTATAACAGAATAATAAGCAATTAATCTGATCATATTATATTCTTGGTTAAAATCTTTCAATGGGAACAATGGGTGGTTGTGCTGAGGCTGTGATTCATGAGTACTAGTAATGAATGTCCTGTGCCATACATGTTCATCAAGCTGTCTGCTTATACAGCTTGTATGTTATAAACAGGCAAACTGTATGGTTTGTGAATTATATCTCAAAAGGGCTAAAGTACAAAAATATTACAAATAAAAATATTTTTTAAAATTAAGAAAAAAAAAATTCCCAATGACTCTCCAGCCTCTAGAGTCTATTGTCCTTCTCAGATACTTCCGAAACTGCTTTCCTATTCCTAGTGGCAAAGAGTTAATCTGAGTAAAGTTTTTAAAATTTGCCCCTAAGAAACCAAAAGGTTTCTCTGAACTTTCTGCTAGCTAATTTTTCAATATACATGTGATTATTTAAGAATGTTCTACCCCAATGCTCAAATAAAATGGACACACCAAAGAGGTATGCAATGTTTACTCTACAGCCTCATGTACCCATGAATCAACTGTCAAGTATTCCAGTTTGAGAAACCAAAGCTTACAAGTGTCTCCAACACCTGGTCTCTGTCTTGGCCCAGCCTCATGTCCTGTTGATCCTTTCCCTATTCCCTCCTATAGTTTAGCTATATACCATATTAACTGCTTCCCCTCAACCATGTGTGAACATTTTGCAGAGGCTTCTGAAGTTTTTTCTCTTCTTATATTATAAATCTTCACAACACATCTACCTGGTCCCCAGTTACAACTTGGGTCTGCTGAGTGAAACTTTTCATCTTTGTGAAGTCTCCTCTGGGGATAAATACCATACCCTAAGAAGCTAAGGAAATGTTCCCTTGTGCCACACTATACAATACCTCTGTTGTATAAGACACCCGTCATGGTGCTATAATTTCATATAATATTAATGTCAATAACTCTTACTAAACCACTGACAGTCAAACCTGGCTGCATATCAGAATCATATCAGAGATGTTTTATAAAATATATGGATACTTTGGTTTCACTACCACCAATTATGCTGTAATTGGCTTGAGATGCAGTCCTGTAATATGTATACTTCAAAATCCCCAAAGTAATCCACATGTATAGCCAGGCTGAAAACCACCATACAAGACAATGATTTCCTTACTTATTTTTGTATTCTCAATGTTTATCATGATGTTGGAAACATATAAGCACTCAATGCAGGATTCAGACTTTTAATGTAATGAAAATTTGAGCTGACTATATACAAGCTTTGCATATAATAAATCTACCCAAATTAACTGCATTGTCTATCTTTCCTTAGGAAGCATTATTTCTTCCTGCAGTTACAGACAATCCTGTATTTTTTACATAGCCTTTAAGTATATTTTATTTATTGTCATATGTATCTTTTTAAACTAAGTTGTGTATGACTACTAAAGATTAAAAATAGGGGTGCCTAGGTGGCTCAGTGTGTTAAGCCTCCAACTCTTGAGTTTCAGCTCAGGTCATGATGTCAGTTTGTGGGTTCGAGCCCCACATCAGGCTCTGTGCTGATGCAGGGGTGGTGCGGAGCCTGCTTGGGATTTTCTCTCTCCCTCTCTCTCTCGTGCTATCTCTCTCTCTCTCTCAAAATAAATGAATAAACTTTAAAAAAAAAAAGACTAAAAATATATTCTTTGTGTCATCTCACAATTTTCTGGGTTACCTTCCCACTCTAAATTCTTTATTTCACTCTCATTTAAGAGAATAGTTTTTGCCAGTGTGCTGATATTCACTTAATACAGGTGGTCCAGATAATAGTTAAATTTCATTACTGTAGGAGCCCTGGGTGGCTCAGTCGGTTAAGTATCTGACTTCAGCTCAGGTCACGATCTCACGGTTCATGGGCTCAAGCCCCACATCAGGCTCTCTGCTGTCAGCACAGAGCCCATTTTGGATTCTCCCTCTCTCTCCCTCCCTCTCTCTCTCTCTCTCTCAAAATAAATAAACTTTAAAAAGTTTGATTACTGTAATTAGTTTATAAAATCAGTATATTCCTTACATTCAGAATTAAAATATCTTACCTTTCCTTCTATTTCTGCCTTTGGCTTCTTTGTGCTCTTTAGGCTTCATCTTTTTTTCTTCTCCAGATTCTCCATCACTCACAGTGAGTTTGTGTCTCAAAAGCCTATGTCTGTATCTTGGCTTCTTAGATTCTTCAGATTCTGAATCTGATTCAGAATTGACTTGATGTTTTGCTTCTAAGTGGAGAAAAGAAATCAGTAAAACCTTCAGACATTTTTCCTTTAAAACCTGTTATAAAACTATTTTGATTGTTAAAAATTTTCATGATTTACAAAAAAAATCAGAGCTGTGCACTTACTTACTTTGGTATCACTGGTGATACCAGGCAACCTTATACATTAAACTTGATATATTACTATAATTAAATACTAATTAAATATCACCAATAGACATTCATAGATTTTTTTAAAGGTAAAAAATATTTTGCTTTAAAAATCATCTGTTTAGGGGCGCCTGGGTGGCTCAGTCGGTTGAGCAACCGACTTTGACTCAGGTCATGATCTCAAGGTTTGTGAGTTCAAGCCCCACGTCGGGTTCTGTGCGGACAGCTCAGAGCCTGGAGCCTGCTTCTGATTCTGTGTCTCCCTCTCTCTCTGTCCCTCCCCCACTCATGTTCTGTCTCTGTCTCAGAAATAAACATAAAAAAATTAAAAAATAATAATAATAAAAATCATCTGTTTATTGGCAATAACTGAAAAAACATGCACAACTATTACCAGACACTCAAAAGGAGTAAAGGTAGTAAAGTTTTAAATATGTAATAAACTTCAAATGCATGTATTATGAGATTTCACAGACAGATAGTCTTCAAAGACTGAACTGGTCAAACAATGAAATTATGACATCCTGTACTTCTCTTTGGAGCTCACCCTCATCTCCTGGGTTTCCTTCATTGTGTTTTCCAGTTCTTTTTTTTCCTTCTTCTGGTTCATCATCTGAAGATCCATCCTCATCAGAGGAAAGATTGGCTTTAATTTCTTCTAAAAGCATCTTCTTGGCAATTCTTGAGTAAAAAGACAGTAAAAAACTATATATTTGGTGGTGAAGTGTAACAAATTAAAAAATTTTTCACTATCAAAATAGAAATAAATGTGTAAAAAGATTTTATACTGTAAATAAAAGACTACCAAAGCCATGTTTTAACCTAAGCTACCAACCAACCAAAACTTTTGAAAGATGCTCTTAGCACTGATTTTCTTCCAATTCTAAATACTTCGGCAATATATTTAAAAATCTGAGGGACATTTCTACTATTTTGACCAATTGCCATTTCACGATGCATACTTCCAATCCTGTATTTGCTCTGCAGCCATCATCCAACAACTGCAATATCAGTCTCACAATAATAAATCAACTTTTCCAGACAAATGGCATTCCAAGGCAAAACTCCACGAGAGGATCATTCAGCAAAACATATTCTTAGAAAAATCAATGTGTAATAAACCACTTTCTAATGAAACAGTGCCTGAAACTGGTGGATAATATTTTTGGCACTTAAATTTCAATTTACTTCATAAACTGTTAATGAAATGCAAGCATATACTATACACTAAGTATTGAAGCAATCAGAAATCCCTAATAATATTCAAACTAGGGCAGATAAGAGAAGGGACAGGAGTGCTATTAATTACATACATGGTAAAAGAACACAAATTACCATAAATGAGTTTTCGCTTTCCACGAAAGTAGATAGTACAGTAGCCTCACTCATATCAAAATTTCTCAAGATGCTCCTCAAAGACCAATTTGTTAATGGAAAAATCAACTGCTAAAAGCATGAGAAGATACTACTTTAATACCATCTCATGTTAAAATAAAATATATTCCTAATAAATTTCCATGCTTATGCTAAAGGAAAACATCTGAAAATGTAAGATAAAAGCAATCAAGCAGCTTTTGTATAAGATGAGGTATTTTGCACCTGAAGTGTCTTTTTGATATAAATTCAAAAATCACACTAACAAAGGAATACCTTATAGACGGTTCAAAAGGAAAGTAGCATGATTCTCAGTTTTCCATGGCCTTTTTTTTTATATATGAAATTTATTGTCAAATTGGTTTCCATACAACACCCAGTGCTCATCCCAAAAGGTGCCCTCCTCAATACCCATCACCCACCCTCCCCTCCCTCCCACCCCCCCACCCTCTCACCCCCCATCAACCCTCAGTTTGTTCTCAGTTTTTAAGAGTCTCTTATGCATTGGCTCTCTCCCTCTCTAACCTCTTTTTTTTTCTTCCCCACCCCCATGGACTTCTGTTAAGTTTCTTAGGATCCACATAAGAGCAAACTTTTATGGGAAACATCCACTGTGCAATCAAGATTAACTCTCTAGCTCATCAAAAACTTGCAGCTTGAATCATGGAACTTCTGTTATTTTTGGATCTGAAACCCTTCTTTATATTTCTTAACATACACTCACATTTCAATCAAGAATTCATTCAATGGTAAGAGATGTTAATGCCTTGGTAATTTTATTTCAAAGGTACACTGTTCATTACTATTTTTATTCAAAGAGGTATAGCAAAGGCACCAAAACAGACTGAAGCAAAATAGGTAATCACTTCATAAACACTTATTATCTACCTTTTGGTGCTTCCTTCCCTAAATATACAGATCGGAAATAGACAACACAGAGAGTTACCAAGTGCTAAAGGAAACCACAGATGAGTTTGCTTTTTTGAGGGATTTTGATATGATTTATGTTTCAATAAAGTGAAGATTAGATCACTCCAATTTAAATCCTACTGGAGTTGAGTTATAAAGTGTTGTTCTTACACTTCTACATAAGTGGTTTGCTGACTTGGATTGTACACAATAAACATTTTAAAATGGGGAATAATCTAGGGTTCCCAACTTTTCATTTTGCCAAGAATAAAAATTTAAAGCCAAGTATCATTTGTTTTCATCATGTTATAAAATAAAGACTCTTTCAACACACCCTCCACAAATTAGGAACAGTTTCAGAATGAAGGGTGGTTCTTTAAATTTAATAAAAGCATCTGTCTAGAAAAACTCTCTAATACAAACTACATTTGTTATTTCCCATGGACAAGGAAGTGCTTTCTTGAACCAATTTCAATAAAACCACTCTTTTGCAATGAGTAAAAGTGTATGTGTGTGTTCATGTGTATATGTATAAATATAAAGTGTTGAATAATAGATTACAAATAGAAAAACATAGTTCCACTTGCAGTTACAAGATGTTATATCACCATGTGGGTAGTACAATAATAACCAACAAAAGTACAAGTATTAATTTAGTTACACTAAAGGTTACTTCAATCACTTGATTTCAGTTTGTAATACAAGTTCAAAAAAAGTCTATAATTCTATACTATCTGTAAAAACCTGGTTGTTAATTGTAAGGAACCACAAGTTTTTTTTTTTTTCTTTCAAACTCTAGACTCTTAAGAATACATCTACTAAACGGAAGGTCAAAATATGTAAACCCACCTAATTCATACTTAAGTTCTAGATTGTCATGAAAAAACTGAGAAATATGATACACATAAGATAATAAAATACAATTCTATATCAACTATGAAATCATATAATAAATCATGGAAAATTAAATGAGATCCATACACTGAAAAATTACATGATTTTTAAATGAACAACCTTCATTAAGAACATAATATATAGAACAATCACTATCACTCTAGAAGCAGAAAAAAATTACAAAATTCAGAGAATGGTGATTTTTCTCCAAACTGAAAGTTACATACAGAATGATGGAGATTCCCTTAGCTTTACCTCCCTGAGATAGTTTAGTTTAGATTTACCCTCTAACACCTTTTGACCAATGAAAAACCTAATGTAAAGCCCTAAAAAGAATAAAGTTAAATTATTTGCCTGACTGATGGCTCAAGTCCAATATGTCAAAGACTCACTGCATCATAAACCTTGCCTATCATGTAACCTACACCTCAAAGTTAGAAATTTATTTGAAGGACCTAAGGGTTGAGGCTGACCTTCAACCTGAGTAGTCAGCAAACATGTTGAGATGAAAGGTGTCCCATCTATAAAGCCTGCTGTGAGATGCTTTAAGGGAAACTCCACTACCTTAACTCTTGAGTCACGGGCCACAGAGACTTCAAGGACATCATCACTTGAGAACCAGCTGAGGCTGGCAAAACATCATTTTGGAGGCCTTGGCTGGACCCATGCTGGTATGCATGTGATGGATGTATAATCATGATCCCTAGTTGATTTCTGTTTGCTCTGAAGTTTCCTTTCTTGAGGCTTTCCAGGAGGTTTCTGAGAAAATCATCCAGGCAACAAGGTACTGCCCCCCTGGAATCTCAATGCTCAATATTACATCTTGGGGCAGGTGTAGCATCCAAAGCAGTCACGACTCTATCAGAAGCGTTAGAGGCACAGGCTGTGCCACTCTGTGGCAGAAAACCTGCGCAGGGCTGGAAGTAATGGAGCCACTCCTCCATTTTCCTGAAAGGGAGGGAAGGGAGAAGGGGAGAAAGCAAAACAATATGGGAGGAAGGGTAAAAACCCACAAACAATGATCGGAACTGGTGCATGAGAGAATAGAACCCCATAACCCAAACAAGCTAAGTCTTCTAAATCACATAATACCAAGATAATGTCTTCTTACCCCTTACACCTTCATCTACTACAAGAAAGCAAAAATAAAATAAGGAATAAGCCCAACAATGCAAAGACGAACAAACAAGCAAAAAAAAAAAAAGAGAGAGAGAGAGAGAGAGAGAGAGAGAGAGAAAGCCAAGAAAAGCCTTTAGTTATTCTGATCTGATCTAGAAAAGAGATGCATAATGTTTCTTGTTTAAGTGCTCAAACAGGGAACAAGTAAACTACCTCTTTCTGTTGGTGAATCACTAATTCAAAACATTAAATTTCTGAAATAGAAGCAATCGAGAGAGTGATCTCTTGTACCATGGAGGTTTTAGGCAAATAGCTATTACAAAAGCAACACAAAATGTGAGAGCTAGAAAAAGGGACTTTAGAGTCCAATTCTGTCACTTTACAAAGGAGGAAACAGGCTTAGAAAGGGAAAAAGATGAAGCCATAGAAACAAAGCTAGTTAGTGGCAAAGCCAGAAGTAGCACCTAAGATCCTGAATCCCAATATTCTCTAATTTTAGTATGCCAGTGCTATCTATATTCTCTACTCATTCACTACTGCTATGTTTATTAGTACTTCATGAATACACTATAGTCAGTCACATTGTTAAAGATATCTGTATTTCACTGATTTCCAAATATGTTTTTTGAAATGAAAGAATTCAAGCTTCGATTTTTAAAGATTAAATAAAAAAGATTTCTAAACATCTTTAGTCCAGTATGCTCCATTTCTGAAATGCACTTGACAGGCCATCTCAGACACATCCCTATAATCTATTCTTTTATCTTTTAAGAGGTTCTGAAAACAGGTTTGAAGAAAAGTGCTAAATAAAAAATGCTATTTTAGAAGGCCAAAACAGTATGGTGCATCCATACACAAAGATGACAAAATTAAAAAAAAAAAAAAACTGTTTACCTTTGTGCACAATATCACAATAGAATAATTAGTTAAAACAGAATTCTGAGGCAGATTACAGGTTTAAATGTATACTCTTTAGAGATGCAAAACAAGTATCTAAGTATATGTAGTGTTAAAATACCATACCATATTCAAAATGTTGATACATAATTCAAATGGCTACAGCCAAAAAACATTGAAAACTTTTTGTGACAACAAGGTGGGGAAAACATATTCTTCTAATAAAGTGTGAGGCATTAACAAATGTTATATACTTCAGGGTTAAGAATAAAAACTAGGGGCACCCGGGTGGCTCACTGAGTTAAGCATCCGACTTCAGCTCAGGTCATGATCTCACAATTTGTGGGTTAGAGCCCCGCGTCGGGATCTGTGCTGACAGATCAGAGCCTGGAGCCTGCTTCAGATTCTGTGTCTCCTTCTCTCTCTGCCCCTCCCTCACTCATGCTCTCTCTGTCTGTCAAAACTAAACATTAAAAAATATAAAAAAAGGGGCACCTGGGTGGCTCAGTCACTTGAGCGTCTGACTTCAGCTCAAGTCATGATCTCACAGTTGGTCGGTTCGAGCCCGCATCAGGCTCTACACTGACAGCTCAGAGCCTGGAGTCTGCTTCAGATTCTGTGACTCCCTCTATCTCTGCCCCTCCCCCACTTGCACTCTGTCTCTGTCTCTTGAAAATAGATAAATGTCAAAAAAAAATTCTAATGTAAAAAAAAAAAAGCCAGAATATTTTATAGAATATGGAATTCCTCATTTTCAAAATCTGTATTAGTATTTTTTAAGTGTTTAGTTCAAAATTAGTACCTTGCTAGGAACCGTTCTATAAAATATGACTAAAGTATAATGATCTGTACCCCAAAATGGTGGAATTTATGAAATAATGATGATGTCACTAAATAATCAAAAAGCTAAACAGTTTGAAACACTTTTTAGTCATATGTTTACGATGTTTGCAGTTAATGAAAAACAGCACTGTTTTCTTTTTAGTGAGAGTACCAGAAAAATTAGTATCAAATAATTTTTTTAAAACTTACAAACAAAAAAATAAAAGCTGTATGAAATTAAAAATGCACAGTATATTAACAATTTATGCTATGAAGTTTGCTATACTGTTTGAATAAACTCAAATTACAAAATGTACATTCCCTGATTTTATGTAAAATTTAAGGCAGTTATGGAGGAAATTTTAACAAGAAAAATTTATTAACATAAAAAAATATAGAAAATTTGTTCATATTAAAGAACCAGTTTAATATTTTCTTATACTTGAAAGGCAAAAACAGATCTTATTCATCTCAATTCATCCCAAACTTCAAAGTTAAAGACAAAGGAGACATATATTAAGTCAGAAAAATGGATCATTTTTGCTAACACTAGAAAATACAGACCCTCTTTTTGGGGAGGGTCTATTTTCTATGCTCTAAAAGTCCCAATATCACCAAAGAACAAAGAGCAGGAAAGAAAGGAGGGCTGAATATAATGTTTAAATCTTAAGCAGAGATCACTACTACTGACCATATTTCTTTTCTTGCTGAAAATTCTAGCATTTTTTTTTTTCAACGTTTATTTATTTTTGGGACAGAGAGAGACAGAGCATGAATGGGGGAGGGGCAGAGAGAGAGGGAGACACAGGATCGGAAACAGGCTCCAGGCTCTGAGCCATCAGCCCAGAGCCCGACGCGGGGCTCGAACTCACAGACCGTGAGATCGTGACCTGCCTGAAGTCGGACGCTTAACCGACTGCGCCACCCAGGCGCCCCGGAAAATTCTAGCATTTAAAAAGGAGATCTTATGGCAACTGCAACCAGTTTGGTTAACTACAAATAGATCCTATCTACTGACTAGGCACCTATATATACTTAAATGACTTACAATACTTACCTGCACTATAAAATAAAATAAATTTTAAAAGTTACCTTGAAGCTACCAGGCATTTAAAACCCTTACTCAAACATAAAATTAAGTGAAATGCTTCATTCAAAATGCTACCTTTGTTTTTTAACACAATAAAGGATAACCAAAGCAATTTTGGTAACAGGACCACCATGAAAAAAAAAACATTTCACAGAGAAACAATTCTTCCAGATTTAGCAAATTCATATAAAGAATAAAAAGATTCTTCCAGATTTAGCAAATTCGTATAAAGAATAAAGACGTGTAGAAGATAAACATTCTGAAAAGTGTTTAAAATGGAATCCAAATGAAGTCTTTTGTTAAGGAACTTGAGATATACTCAACCTTTTAAACATTGCTGAAATCAGGTAAACAATCATTAAATATCTTCATTAGCATGAACAAACAACATCCAGGAACGATTAATTACTTCTGAAAATATGCTGAATTAATAGTACAGAAACTTCATCAACAGAATATCCACACCAAGCTAGTAGGGAAAAAACAATCATTTGTATATTTTCCAGTTGAAAAGCAAGGTATTACCAAATAACAAAATAATTGGAAAATTTTAAGGCAATAGTGTAGTCCCACTATAATTAAGTAGAACTTCTATTAACAATGGACAATTCCTTTAAGCAATCTCCATGTCAAATTTTGCTTCTATGTAGTAAGTATTTAGCCCCACTGAGAAAGAAATTATGAGAAAAACTGGAATATTATTAGATCCAATTAAGCATTCTTCAATTATAAGGTAAATATTTGTATGTGTGTGCCAGGGAAGGGTATCCACATAAAATCTCAGTTTTTAGTCAAAATTGGAATAAAGAAAGAATGCTTATTTAGAAAACAATCTCCAAATAAAGAATATTCTGAAAATAATTCCTTTTTGGAGAGAATAGAGTCTTCACTGATTGTGTAGTATGCAACCTCTAAAGACAAGCCTAGTTTAATGATCCTCAACACAAACACTGTTAAACTTGAACAAACTACCATCTTGCCTCTTGAGACTAATTCACAGTGCAGGTATACGAATATAGGACACTAGAAAATATTTGGTCAAAATACACCTATTAAGGAATCGCAACACATTTTCAATGCCAACTAACTATAGAAATGCAACAGTAATCAAATTACATGAATAAGTGTTGTTTAAATGAAAGAACCAATTTAAAACACAACAGGTATTTGAAAGACAACATTAACATAATGGCATATTCAAATAATTGACTTTTAAAATTACATGTATAATTTAAATAACCTAACAAACTGTTTTGTATTCTTCTCCCTTTCAAAAAGTATGTAAAGTCTAAGCTGTAAAATTCTAAGTAAATTATCAATTATACAAAATTCAACACATAAAGTTACTCTATTTATTTTTCTAAAAAGTTCAACCAAAGAAAGTTAAACTGTCAATCAACCTATAATACTTTGTCATTGTTTATTAAATAAATACTATTAAACAGAAATTAATTTACACGTTAGACCACTCTATCTCACAGTAGCATGCATTTACTTTCAAATATGAATGATGCCACAGAAGAGTATGCTAAAATAACAAATTTACATATTCATACCTAATAAAATATTCAGTACATGGCTAAGTTTTTTAAATGACCTCATAAGCTATCATAGCTTTAAAACAGAAAAGACACAGATAAGAGTGAAATGTACTTTCACATAAATATATATAAGTACATATATATATATATTCATATGTAAGTATATGTTTAGGGAATTATAAAGTATTTACTTCCTCAATTTCAGAAATATCAAAACTTTGCTGGCTACAAACTACCTTCCATATCTTGATTTTAACAAAATCTTTCAACTTTCATGAAAAGATACATAATTAAAATTAAATGCTTGAACAAGAAAAAGTTTTAAAGAAATTTATTGCATCCAAACAGTTAAGCCATGGCATTAATACACTATTTACCTCTCCATAAATGTCAACACTGAAAATGTATTAACAACATTGCTAAAAAGTCAAAGCATATGAAATGTATACAAAATTTATACACAATTACACAATTGTGTACAAATTTACACAAAATTACAACATGCTGCGTACTAAAATGCATCCTACTCAAAAATGTGAAACTGGTAAAAAATAATTCCAAGAATTAATTGTGATCTGCAAACAAATTTTTAAAATTTGCTTAGTGCATATTCAAATATGCTCAAATACATCATCTATGCTAAAATAGTTCCATATGGTATTTGTATCCCCACCATGGGTATTAGATACCTCTTTGGTATGTTCAATATGAAATAAGTTATTAATGGTGTATTTTACAAAGGCACGTTAAAGTAAGTATAAAGAAAAACATGTTCAAGATAAAATCCAATTCTTCTCAAAAGTACTCGACAGGGTTGTATTTTTTAATCACAAATACAAGATGGAATTAACTATACCTTCCAATATAATACTTGCCAGTTACAGAGATATAATCAAACAACTTAAAAGATGAAAATATTTATATTTTGACAGATTCTAACACAAATATAAAATTATCATACATTAATGACACTCTCATCTGGTGGCTAAATATGAGATTAAGGTTCATCACTCATAGTTAAATTAGAATATAGCATGTTTTAAATATTATTAGCCTTTCAATAATACTGGAGTCCTTGTGGTTTACAGGAAAACAAATTAGTAGTATAAATAAATAGAGGAACCAAAGCATTTTAAAAGACAAGTTTTTAAATGCTTCCATAATCTATGATCATGTACTATAAAACTTGCTGAGGAATAACATGTAGGCCTTTACCATTCCATTCTCGACCCCACCCCATCTCATAAAATAACTGGGTATGTATATATTTAATTTTTATATACTAGGTAAGCAGCAACTGAATCATTGTGTCCATGATTAATCTCTCTTTAAAAGTACAAAATAAAATTGTTCATTTCCCATAAGAAAAACATTCTAATGGGAGAGTGCTGATCTCGGAAACAGAAAACCCTATCAGCAACAACAAAATACAGAAAACAGAGCTAGAATAACAGCTAGCCCCACAGCATTTACTAACTCAAAGTTAATTTCTTACAAAATTATGACACAAAAATTACATGTATATTTTCAAATTTTCTTAATATCATAACTTACTATTAGGAATAAATGGATGGTTAATATAGTGTTCTTTAGTAAAACCATCAAATCTATCATTGATATTTGGTGCCAGAATTAATCACAGAAAATTTCATCCCATCTTTTCATTTTAGAAATCAGAATATTTTGGCAGAGTAGTTACGTCACTTGCGCATAATCACACATACAGTTGTTAGAGAAGTTAGAACTAGAAATCAGATATTCTTATCCCCATTATTCCCAAATTCCACCCACTACACCACACTAAGTTGTCGAAGTTTTACGTAGGATACACTATATTCCAGGAAGGGTTTAAAAGACAGGTAAAAAATTTAGGGTTATATTCTTTGATACATTCATTTTCATTATTCTTCATTGTTAGGATATGGGTATGTCTTTGTATTTTTTTCTACTCCTACCATCCCTTAGATTAAGTGAATATGTACAGGCTACACTGTTTACTTTTAAATCAGCTGTTTAAGTTTTATTAAAGTTAACCATCATACTATCTATTTTATGAGAAAAATAGTTAAAATCCAAATCACTCTGGACACTTTGTATACTGATACTTATTTTGAAAACAATTTCTTAATCTTACATATCTGAGCAATCTCCTGTCTTTCACTTTGAATTGGTCTTAATAAATAGGACCACCATATTAGATGGCAACTAAAAACAAAAATCAAATACTGAGGAGATGTCTGTTGTTACCAATTTATTGAAATGATTTACTTTCATCAATAAAATAATTTGCTGAAATTAAAATATTCTCAAAGAATTATCACAGTTTACATGGGAACATAAAATTGACAGTGCTGTTTTTATAACACACCCTATGCTAGGTGTGTTAATATTCGTATTTACTTTCTCTTAAGGTTTATGAGTTTTAGCCCATTTTCTGGCCTTTCTTTCAAACTTGCAGGAAGACTGTGAACGAGTCTTTCTAAGGCAGGCACTCCTGGTTTTTACAACCGGCTTGCGGTTCCGTTGCTGCTGTTTGTGCCCACGCCTAGGGTGTGTTATAATCTTTTTTAAGTCCTTACAGATGGAATCATACCTATTCTCAGGATCATTGTCGTCATCATCATCATCCACCGTGACAGGCACTGATTTAGATAAGGCTTCATCTCCTTGAGGGGAAAAAAGTGTACTTAAAATTAGGTTTGAATTATCTATATAAATAAAACCATGTAAAATAAAACTGAAAGCTAAAAAGTTTAAAACAACTAGTGGATTCTAAACTGTACTCTGAATCCAAAACATGAGTAAAAAAAATTTATACAAAAAACACAATGGGGAATTTATGAAGTGCCAGCAGTAACACAATAGTTGTATCTTATATATTTCAAAGTTCCTTCCCAGAATACAAGTTTTTTTTCAATATATGAAGTTTATTGTCAAATTGGTTTCCATACAACACCCAGTGCTCATCCCAAAAGGTGCCCTCCTCAATACCCATCACCCACCCTCCCCTCCCTCCCACCCCCCATCAACCCTCAGTTTGTTCTCAGTTTTTAACAGTCTCTTATGCTTTGGCTCCCTTCCACTCTAACCTTTTGTTTTTTTCCTTCCCCTCCCCCATGGGTTTCTGTTAAGTTTCTCAGCATCCACATAAGAGTGAAAACATATGGTATCTGTCTTTCTCTGTATGACTTATTTCACTTAGCATCACACTCTCCAGTTCCATCCATGTTGCTACAAAGGGCCATATTTCATTCTTTCTCATAGCCACGTAGTATTTCATAGTGTATATAAACCACAATTTCTTTATACATTCATCAGTTGATGGACATTTAGGCTCTTTCCATAATTTGGCCATTGTTGAGAGTGCTGCTATAAACATTGGGGTACAAGTGCCCCTAGGCATCAGTACTCCTGTATCCCTTGGGTAAATTCCTAGCAGTGCTACTGCTGGGTCATAGGGTAGGTCTATCTTCAATTTTTTGAGGAACCTCCACACTGTTTTCCAGAGTGGCTGCACCAATTTGCATTCCCACCAACAGTGCAAGAGGGTTCCCATTTCTCCACATCCTCGCCAGCATCTATAGTCTCCTGATTTGTTCATTGTGGCCACTCTGACTGGCGTGAGGTGATATCTGAGTGTGGTTTTGATTTGTATTTCCCTGATGAGGAGTGATGTTGAGCATCTTTTCATGTGCCTGTTGGCCATCTGGATGTCTTCTTTAGAGAAGTGTCTATTCATGTTTTCTGCCCATTTCTTCACTGGATTATTTGGTTTTCGGGGTGGAATCTGTATTGTATTCATGAGTAGAATTGCCAAGAGATATATTCAAGTACAGTAAAACTGATTCCTTATAAAAAGCTACACCGCTGGGGCACCTGGGTGGCTCAGTCGGTTAAGCGTCCAACTTCAGCTCAGGTCATGATCTCACGGTCCATGAGTTCGAGCCCCACGTCGGGCTCTGTGCTGTCAGTTCAGAGCCTGGAGCCTGCTTCAGATTCTGTGTCTCCCTCTCTCTCTGCCCCTCCCCCACTCACGCTCTGTCTCTATCAAAAAATGAAAAAACGTTAAAAAATTTTTTTTAAAAAGTTACACTGCTATCCTTTGACTAAAAATCTAAAGTGGGGGCGCCTGGGTGGCGCAGTCGGTTAAGCGTCTGACTTCAGCCAGGTCACGATCTCGCGGTCCGTGAGTTCGAGCCCCGCGTCGGGCTCTGGGCTGATGGCTCAGAGCCTGGAGCCTGTTTCCGATTCTGTGTCTCCCTCTCTCTCTGCCCCTCCCCCGTTCATGCTCTGTCTCTCTCTGTCCCAAAAATAAATAAAAAACGTTGAAAAAAAAAAAAATCTAAAGTGGCTGGAGCACCTGAGTGTTTCGGTGAGTTTAGCATTGCACCCCTGATTTTGGCTCAGGTCATGATCTCACAGTTCCTGAGATCAAGCCCTGCATCACGCTCTGTGCTGAACGTGGACCCTGCTTAAGATTCTCTCCCTCCCCCTCTCTCTGCCCCTCCCCTGCTTGCGCTGCCTCTGAAAATAAATAAACCTAAAAAAAATTAATCTAAAGAGGATAAGATGAAGGGGTACCTGGGTGGTTCAGTGGGTTAAGAATCCAACTCTTGATTTCAGTTCAGGTCATGATCTCATGGTTGGGAGATAGAGCCCTGCACTGGGCTCTGCACAGAAGCATGAAGCTTGCTTGGAATTCTTTCTCTTTCTCTCTCTCTCCCCTCCCTCCCTTTCTCCCCCCTCCCTCCCCCTCTTCACTCACTCTCTCTCAATAATATTTTTTAAAAAATAAAAATGTAAAAAAAATGGTTAAGATTTGTGCATTTCACTGTATGTAAATTTCACCTCAAAAACACACTTCTATATTAAGCTGTCATTAATACTATTTATGGTGAAGTAATTAGGGAGAAGTATGCTGATGATTACCATTTACTTTGAAATGCATCAAGGATTTCAAGGGCATTCATTACATTGAGTGAAAAAAGTCAATCTCTAAAGGTTTCACACCTCATGATTCTACCTCAAAAATGACAAAATTAAAGATGAAAATAGAATTAACAGTTGCCAGGGGTTAAGAATACAGTTAAGCAAGTGGGTGTCTGGGTGGCTCAGTCCGCTGAGCTTCCAACTTCAGCTCAGGACATGCTCTCACAGTTCAGGAGTTTGAGCCCTGCATCCGGCTCTGTGCTGACAGCTCAGAGCCTGGATCCTGCTTCAGATTCTGTGTCTCCCTCTCTCTCTGCCCCTCTCCCTCTCATGCTCTGCCTCTCTCTGTCTCAGAAATAAACAAACATTAAAAAATTTTTTTTTTATTTTTAAAAAAAGAATATGGTTAAGCAAGGTGATGTGCATAAGTGGTAGCAAAAGGGAACCTTGTGGCAATGAACAGTTCAGTATCTTGACTATGGTAATGGTTATACAAAACTACACAAGTGATAACAATTGCAGAGAACTGTACTTACATATACATAAACACACAAACAAATCAGTGCATGAAAAACTGGTTAAACCGCAATAAATCTTCAGTTTTCTGATTTTGACATTGTACTACAGTTAAATAAGATGTCACCGCTGGGGAAAACTGAATGGAGGGTATCATTCAAGACCTCCGTGTCCATTTTTTTTTTTTTTTGCAATTTCCTGTGAATTTATAATTCATTCAAAATGAACAGTTAAAAAGACAAAAAATTAGGTATATTGATGGATAAATATAAGGATATATAAATAAATATGTGATAATATGAACATAGTACAATGTTAATGACAGAAGCTTTTCTGTATATTTAAATTTGCTTCATAATAAAAGATAGGGACAAAATGTTACAGAAAAAAAATCCATAAAGAACACAGACAACTATAGGTTCATGATAGAAATATGCTAAACAGAGAAAGGCAAAAATAAATCTTAGAATACCCTAGCAAACTCATAATCAATACCTCAAACAGACCACTCTTCAAATGAAATATTACTAGTAATATTACTGTTGTTCCTCTACTACACCTTTCAAAATTTGACATATCCTTCAAAGTTGAGTTCAAATTTTACCTGTTCAAAGTCTTTCTCTAATATTTAGATTAAATGGCCCAACTGCTATTTATCACACAGCCCCATTTTAGTTTTATATGTTTCTTGTGGTATTTTTTAAAATAATGATTTATCTATGTCTATCTAATTCATTGGACTGCAATCTCCTAGGACCATGTTCTTCATTTTGGTTGCTCATGCCCCTGCCATTCTTTAGCCCCAATTTTTCTAGTAAACTATTACACCTCATTATAGGATACCCACATATGGCTGAATAAACTGGAATCATGTAAATATACAGGAGCAGGAGAGGCATTTTAAGAGTTCAAAAATATTGTTCCCTTAATTAAGTTGGACATATTAGGAAACTACGCCATGTTTATATACGCATAAACAAATTATAAAGGAATGTCACTTATCATTGGCTCACAACCAAACTTATCTTGAAAAACAGTACTTTTTATAGTGCTTATTTTCAATGCCCTTCATAATCTTTTCTGCTTAAGATTTTTACAAAGTCCAATTTCTAGATGTATTAATTTCCAAGCAAAATTATCTTCTTCATCTAAAGTAATCAGTTCCAAGAAATATCCAGGGTAAAGAAAATCCAAACAAGGCTTATTCCACCAAATAGCTGAGAGAGACTGGCATCTCCTGAAGAGCTCAATTCTCAAGGCTTCTATGGATATGTACTAGCACACTAGTACTTGAAAACAAAGTTACACGGAACACAATGATCACAATGGAACAAAATGATCTATACAAGTGCTCAGGTAAGGAATTATGGGGGTATGCACCCTATGAATATTTGCCATACATTGCCATCTCTTCTTAAGATCAAATGAATACATATTACTTACATATGTGTTAGTTTTAAACATGAGAGATATATCATAAAACTCTCTTATAAGTGTCAGATCAAGTTAGATTTGGGGAGATGAAAATTAGCAATTGAAATCAAACATGCTGATTTCACTGGGAAGCTGATTAATCATGGAAACCAATTTTCTAAATTTTAAGATTAACTCAATAGTCTACAATTAGCCAATTAGAATATCCCATGTAACTACTCACAATTTATTATTCTTATACTCTAATCCTTAATAAGAGTTTTCCCAATTAACCTGATAAAACATTGATATGACATGAAAGTAACTATTAGATTGTAATATGAATACAAACTATCTTAAACTACCATATAGTTGACCCTTGAACAACACAGGTTTAAACTGCACAGGTCCACTTATAACTGCATTTTTTACAGGATAGTACTATAATTATATTTTCGATTAACATTTCCTTTTATCTAGTTTACTGTAAGAATATAGTATATACAACATAGAAAATATGTGTTAATCAACTATTGGTGTTTTTGGTAAGGCTTCCAGTCAACATTAGGCTATTAGAGGAATTAGTTTTTAAGGAAATTATTTTTTCCTAAACTAAAAAATTAGTTTTTGAGGAATCAAAAGTTACACATGGATTTCTGACTGAAAAGGGGGTCAAGGGGGTCAGCATCGGTAACCCTTACATTTTTCAAGGGTCAACCATAATTTTAAAATCAAAAAGCTCTCAATGTAAGTTTTGTAAATTGTTGCCTAAGTTCGTCTGGCAGCAAAACTTGATCTAAACTGTTCAGTCCTTTAACTATGAATGTTCAATGGTTTCACTCTTATGTGGATCCTGAGAAACTTAACAGGAACCCATGGGGGAGGGGAAGGGAAAAAAAAAAAAAAAAAAAA
>NW_024420424.1:6816651-6854420 GCF_014898765.1 Herpailurus yagouaroundi | reverse complement strand
TTCACCATGATCAAGTGGGATTCATTCCTGGGATGCAGGGCTGGTTCAACATTCGCAAATCAATCAACGTGATACATCACATTAACAAAAAAAAAGAGAAAAACCATATGATCCTGTCAATCGATGCAGAAAAGGCCTTTGACAAAATCCAGCACCCTTTCTTAATAAAAACCCTTGAGAAAGTCGGGATAGAAGGAACATACTTAAAGATCATAAAAGCCATTTATGAAAAGCCCACAGCTAACATCATCCTCAACGGGGAAAAACTGAGAGCTTTTTCCCTGAGATCAGGAACACGACAGGGATGCCCACTCTCACCGCTGTTGTTTAACATAGTGCTGGAAGTTCTAGCATCAGCAATCAGACAACAAAAGGAAATCAAAGGCATCAAAATTGGCAAAGATGAAGTCAAGCTTTCGCTTTTTGCAGATGACATGATATTATACATGGAAAATCCGACAGACTCCACCAAAAGTCTGCTAGAACTGATACATGAATTCAGCAAAGTTGCAGGATACAAAATCAATGTACAGAAATCAGTTGCATTCTTATACACTAACAATGAAGCAACAGAAAGACAAATAAAGAAACTGATCCCATTCACAATTGCACCAAGAAGCATAAAATACCTAGGAATAAATCTAACCAAAGATGTAAAAGATCTGTATGCTGAAAACTATAGAAAGCTTATGAAGGAAATTGAAGAAGATATAAAGAAATGGAAAAACATTCCATGCTCATGGATTGGAAGAATAAATATTGTCAAAATGTCAATACTACCCAAAGCTATCTACACATTCAATGCAATCCCAATCAAAATTGCACCAGCATTCTTCTCGAAACTAGAACAAGCAATCCTAAAATTCATATGGAACCACAAAAGGCCCCGAATAGCCAAAGTAATTTTGAAGAAGAAGACCAAAGCAGGAGGCATCACAATCCCAGACTTTAGCCTCTACTACAAAGCTGTCATCATCAAGACAGCATGGTATTGGCACAAAAACAGACACATAGACCAATGGAATAGAATAGAAACCCCAGAACTAGACCCACAAACGTATGGCCAACTCATCTTTGACAAAGCAGGAAAGAACATCCAATGGAAAAAAGACAGTCTCTTTAACAAATGGTGCTGGGAGAACTGGACAGCAACATGCAGAAGGTTGAAACTAGACCACTTTCTCACACCATTCACAAAAATAAACTCAAAATGGATAAAGGACCTGAATGTGAGACAGGAAACCATCAAAACCCTAGAGGAGAAAGCAGGAAAAGACCTCTCTGACCTCAGCCGTAGCAATCTCTTACTCGACACATCCCCAAAGGCAAGGGAATTAAAAGCAAAAGTGAATTACTGGGACCTTATGAAGATAAAAAGCTTCTGCACAGCAAAGGAAACAACCAACAAAACTAAAAGGCAACCAACGGAATGGGAAAAGATATTTGCAAATGACATATCGGACAAAGGGCTAGTATCCAAAATCTATAAAGAGCTCACCAAACTCCACACCCGAAAAGCAAATAACCCAGTGAAGAAATGGGCAGAAAACATGAATAGACACTTCTCTAAAGAAGACATCCGGATGGCCAACAGGCACATGAAAAGATGTTCAGCGTCGCTCCTTATCAGGGAAATACAAATCAAAACCACACTCAGATATCACCTCACGCCAGTCAGAGTGGCCAAAATGAACAAATCAGGAGACTATAGATGCTGGAGAGGATGTGGAGAAACGGGAACCCTCTTGCACTGTTGGTGGGAATGCAAATTGGTGCAGCCGCTCTGGAAAGCAGTGTGGAGGTTCCTCAGAAAATTAAAAATAGACCTACCCTATGACCCAGCAATAGCACTGCTAGGAATTTATCCAAGGGACACAGGAGTACTGATGCATAGGGGCACTTGTACCCCAATGTTCATAGCAGCACTCTCAACAATAGCCAAATTATGGAAAGAGCCTAAATGTCCATCAACTGATGAATGGATAAAGAAATTGTGGTTTATATACACAATGGAATACTACGTGGCAATGAGAAAAAATGAAATATGGCCTTTTGTAGCAACGTGGATGGAACTGGAGAGTGTGATGCTAAGTGAAATAAGCCATACAGAGAAAGACAGATACCATATGGTTTCACTCTTATGTGGATCCTGAGAAACTTAACAGGAACCCATGGGGGAGGGGAAGGAAAAAAAAAAAAAAAGAGGTTAGAGTGGGAGAGAGCCAAAGCATAAGAGACTGTTGAGAACTGAGAACAAACTAAGGGTTGAGGGGGGGGGGGAGGGAGGAGAGGGTGGGTGATGGGTATTGAGGAGGGCACCTTTTGGGATGAGCACTGGGTGTTGTATGGAAACCAATTTGACAATAAATTTCATATATAAATAAAAAATAAATAAATAAATAAATAAATAAAACCGGTAAAAAAAAAATAAAAAAATAACTATGAATGTTCAGATGTTCTGCAGCAGAAATACTAATTTGCTCATGGGAGTGTTGCCTCACATGCAACTAGGGCTATAACATAATATGTGCTAACTAATCTACATAATCTTTCTAAAAATCAAAAAGTTGAAAACGCTAAAACACACTGGGCCCAACAATTTCAGGGACAGCAGACTTGTAGTTAAAGCCATACGGGCAAACATCCATATAGGTATCTGACAACACAAAGCATTAAACTGAATATGCAATGAAACTCACACTTGGTTTCCAAATCAACTCATCAGATAAGCACTATATACAAGAAATTGGAAGTTTTATTAAAAGGCAATATTCATGTCAATTGCACAAATTCCAATTGGGATAAATGTAAAATCCTAACTTAAGGATTCAAAGGAAAATTTTAAACACTCTGCCTGTGCTGGAAACAGTTATACCTGAAATCTCCTCAATAAGATTTTAAAATAAAATTCATGTGGACTTCTGGGTAAGATGATGGAGTAGGAGGATCTCAAGCTCTCTTCATCTTATGGTTACATCTACATAACAGCCACATCAGAGTAAACAAAAAAGAAAATGAACAGAAGACTAGTAAAACAGACTTGCCACAGCTAAATGTAGAGAAAAGGCCACAACCAAGAGGGCAGAAAGGGCAAACATATGATGGGGAGCCAAAGAGAATGTTGGGTCTTTCAGCAGAAGGGAGGGATGCCATGCAGGCACAGCGGGAAGAAGAGCAGACCCCAACCCAGGCATCCCAAGCATAGTAAGCAACCTTATTGATAAGAATGTGGTAATTTTAGGGGACTTTAATACTCCACTTACTACAATGGACAGATCATCTAGACACATGGTCAATAAAGAAACAAGGGCCCTGAATGATACATTGGATCAGATGGACTTGACAGATATATTCAGAACTCTGCATCCCAAAGCAAAAGAATATACTTTCTTCTCGAGTGCACATGGAACATTCTCCAAGATAGATCACATACTCGGGCACAAAACAGCCCTTCGTAAGTATAAAAGAACTGAGATCATACCATGCATACTTTCAGACCACAATGCTATGAAACTTGAAATCAACTACAGGAAAAAGTCTGGAAAACCTCCAAAAGCATGGAGGTTAAAGAACACCCTACTAAAGAATGAATGGGTCAACAAGGCAATTAGAGAAGAAATTTAAAAATATGTAGAAACAAATGAAGATGAAAATACAACAACCCAAACGCTTTGGGATGCAGCAAAGGCAGGCCTGAGAGGAAAATACATTGCAATCCAAGCCTATCTCAAGAAACAAGAAAAATCCCAAATACAAAATCTAACAGGACACCTAAGGAAATAGAAGCAGAATAGCAAAGACACCCCAAACCCAGCAGAAGAAGAGAAATAATAAAGAGCAGAGCAGAAATAAACAAAATAAAATCTAAAAAAAACTGTAGAGCAGACCAATGAGACCAAGAGTGGGGTTTTAAAACAAAATGGTTAAACCTCTAGCCAGGCTTCTCAAAAGGAAAAGGGAGATGACCCAAATAGATAAAATCATGAATGAAAATACAATTATGACAACCAATCCCTCAGAAATACAAGCCATCTTCAGGGAATACTATCAAAAACTATATGCCAACAAACTGGACAACCTGCAAGAAATGGACAAATTCCTCAGCACCCACACACTTCTAAAACTCAAACAGGAAGAAATATAAAACTTGAACAGACCCATAACCAGTGAATAAATAGAATCAGTTATCAAAAATCTCCCAACAAATTAAGAGTCCAGGACCAGATGGCTTCCCTGGGGAATTCTACCAGACATTTAAAGCAGAGATAATACCTATCCTTCTCAAGTTGTTCCAAAAAATAGAAACAGAAGGAAAACTTCCAGACTCATTCTATGAAGCCAGAATTATTTTGATTCCTAAACCAGACAGAGACCCAGGAAAAAAAAAAGAGAACTACAGGCCAATATCCCTGATGAATATGGATGCAAAAATCCTCAATAATACTAGCAAATCGCATTCAACAGCATATAAAAAGAATTACTCACCACCATCAAGTGGAATTCATTCCTGGGTTGCAGGGCTGGTTCAACATTCACAAATCAATCAATGTTATACATCACATTAATAAAAGGAAAGAAAAGAACCATATGATCCTGTCAATCGATGCAGAAAAAGCATTTGACAAAATTCAGCATCCTTTCTTAATAAAAACCCTTGAGAAAGTTGGGACAGAAGGAACATACTTAAACATCATCAAAGCCATGTATGAAAAGCCCACAGCTAATATCATCCTCAATGGGGAAAAACTGAGAGCTTTCTCCCTGAGATCAGGAACACGACAGGGATGTCCACTCTCACCGTTGTTTAACATAGTGTTGGAAGTGCTAGCATCAGTAAGCAGACAACAAAAAGAAATCAGAGGCATCAAAATTGGCAAAGATGAAGTCAAGCTTTCACTTTTTGCAGATAACATGATATTATACATGGAAAACCTGATAGACTCCACCAAAAGTCTGCTAAAACTGATACATGAATTCAGCCAAGTTGCAGGATACAAAATCAATGTACGGAAATCAGTTGCATTCTTATACACTAATAATGAAGCAACAGAAAGACAAATAAAGAAACTGATCCCATTCACAATTGCACCAAGAAGCATAAAATACCTAGGAATAAACCTAACCAAAGATGTACAAGATCTGTATGCTGAAAAATATAGAAAGGTTATGAAAGAAATTGAAGGAGATATAAAGAAATGGAAAAACATTCCATGCTCATGGATTGGAAGAATCAATATTGTTAAAATGTCAATACTACCCAAAGCTATCTACACATTCAATGCAATCCCAAGCAAAATTGCACCACCAACATTCTTCTCGAAGCTAGAACAAGCAATCCTAAAATTTGTATGGAACCACAAAATACTACAAATAGCCAAAGTAATTTTGAACAAGAAGACTAAAGCAGGAGGCATCACAATCCCAGACTTTAGCCTCTACTACAAAGCTGTCATCATCAAGATAGCATGATATTGGCACAAATACAGACACATAGACCAATGGAATAGAATAGAAACTCCAGAATTGGACCCACAAGAGCATGGCCAACTAATCTTTGACAAAGCAGGAAAGAATATACAATGGAAAAAAAGACAGTCTCTTTAACAAATGGTGCTGGGAGAACTGGAAGCAACATGCAGAAGGTTGAAACTAGACCACTTTCTCATACCATTCACAAAAACAAACTCAAAATGGATGAAGGACCTGAATGTGAGACAGGAAACCATCAAAACCTTAGAGGAGAAAGCAGGAAAAAACCTCTCTGACCTCAGCCGCAGCAATTTCTTACTTGACACATCCCCAAAGGCAAGGGAATTAAAAGCAAAAATGAACTATTGGGATCTCGTGAAGATAAAAAGCTTCTGCACGGCAAAGGAAACAATCAACAAAACTAAAAGGCAACCAACGGAATGGGAAAAGATATTTGCAAATGACATATCGGACAAAGGGCTAGTATCCAAAATCTATAAAGAGCTCACCAAACTCCACACCCGAAAAACAAACAACCTAGTGAAGCAATGGGCAAAAAACATGAATAGACACTTCTCTAAAGAAGACATCCAGATGGCCAACAGGCACATGAAAGGTTGCTCCTCATCAGGGAAATACAAATTAAAACCACACTCAGATGCCACCTCACACCAGTCAGAGTGACTAAAATGAACAAATCAGGAGACTACAGATGGTGGCGAGGATGTGGAGAAACGGGAACCCTCTTGCACTGTTGGTAGGAATGCAAACTGGTGCAGCTGCTCTGGAAAACATTGTGGAGGTTCCTCACAAAATTAAAAATAGACCTACCCTATGACCCAGCAATAGCACTGCTAGGAATTTACCCAAGGAATTCAGGAGTGCTGATGCATAGGGGCACTTGTACCCCAATGTTTATAGCAGCACTTTCAACAATAGCCAAATTATGGAAAGAGCCTAAATATCCATCAACTGATGAATGGATAAAGAAATTGTGGTTTATTTGCACAATGGAATACTACATGGCAATGAGAAAGAATGAAATATGGCCTTTTATAGCAACATGGATGGAACTGGAGAGTGTTATGCTAAATGAAATAAGTCATACAGAGAAAGACAGATACTATATGTTTTCACTCTTATGTGGATCCTGAGAACCTGAACAGAAGACCATGGAGGAGGGGAAGGAAAAAAAAAGTTAGAGAGGGAGGGAGCCAAACCATAAAAGACTATTAAAAACTGAGAACAATCTGAGGGTTGATGGGGGGTGGGAGGGAGGGGAGGGTAGGTGATGGGTACTGAGGAGGGCACCTGTTGGGATAAGCACTGGGTGTTGTATAGAAACCAATCTGACAATAAATTTCATATTAAAAAACAATGAAAACCAGAAGGACCTAACATCCTGAGTACTTACAATCAGTGGGGCTTTACTCACAAAATTTTAAAAATGAGCAGGTTCAACTCTGGAAGAACCATGGGGTGACAGGAAATTGAGTCCCTATCCTTAAAGAGATGTCACAACAAACAACCCCACTGAGATACAGCATAAAAGCAGCAGTTTGAAAAATGCCTAGGGTATATGGGAAGGAGGTTTCTTTATTAACCCCTGAGCATGTGCTGGAAGAGCAGGGATCTTTGGGAGACTTCTGCAAGAACAAAAAGCTAGCACGAGTCATTCTCCTCCCAGCCTACATACACATATACCCCGACCTCAGCCTAGATACACATACACCTGAGGGAACCAGCACAGCACCCACACTCTCCACATACCTTTGGTAACAGCATGTCCCATCCCACCATTTCTTCTTTGGATTTGCCCCTCCACACCAGTCTTGCCTTTGGACAGGAGTTTTATCAGGTGGCTGCAAAACACCTCCCACAGGGGACTGGCGTGAACCTTGCTGGCACCATACACACCCCACCCCCACATTCTTCTGCGGACTGCCCCTGCCAACACATCCTTGGAGGGAGACCAACCAAAGCAGTGGCACAAGCCTGGCAGTGTGCTAGCAGCCCCAACAGTGGCCAGTACCACTCCAAAGTAACTCCTTCCTGGAGGCACAGGGAAATATAAGCATACACAAGAGTCTAACTGCAGCCTTAGCAGTGGGCCTACCAACAAAAGTTTCTAAAGAGACAACACAGGGAGAACACCCTGCAGTTCCAAGCTATGGCATCTCTGTCAAATGGCTGGTCTGACTCAACTCAAGCCCAAGGCAAACAGCAGACTGGACCATAACACAGTGACCAAACCCTGCCCACCAGAGGCAAACAGAGCCTTTGGAGATGACTGGACTTAAGGCAAATGAGGCTCAGCCATAAAATTAGGGCACACTCTACACACACACACAGGAAACATTCCAGAAGTGCCAGATTCTGGTGAACAGGGGACACTGCCCTACCAAGCACAATAGGACCAGTTCTTCATAACACCACTAGTTACAAAAGCAAGAGACACAGCTGACATTCCTAACACATAGAAAAAGACACAGAGAATTAGACAAAATCAGGGAAAAAAGGAGTCTTTCCCAAATTAAAGAACATGACAAAATAACAGCAAGAGAGCTAAACAAAACAGAGATAAGTAATATGCCAAAGAGAGAGGATTTAAATTTAAAGTAATGGTGACAAAAATACTCACTGGAATTAAGAAGAGAGGAGGACCTCCGTGAGATGCTCAACAAAGAGGTAGAACACACAAACAAGAACCAGAAATGAGGACCTCAATAAGTAAAATTGAATACATACTAGATGGAATAAATAGAACAGAGAAAGTAGAAGAACAAATCAGTGACCCGGAAGATAGAGTAATGGAAAGCAATCAAGTTGAACAAAAAGGAGGAAAAAAAAATAAAAACTAAAAATACACTTAGGGAACTCACTAACACAATCAAGCGCAGTAATAAGCACATTATAAGGATCCCAGAAATATAAAAGAAAAAGGGGCAGAAAATTTACTTGAAGAAATAATAGCTAAAAACTTCCTGAATCTGGGGAAAGAAACATACATCCAGTTTCAGGAGCAGGAGGCACAAAGAACCCCTAACAAAATCAACTGAAGGAGATCTATACCAAGACACATAGTAATTAAAATAGAAAATGTAGGGATAAAGAGAGAATTTTAAAAGGAACAGGAGAAAAGAAAACAGGTACATTCAAGGGAAATCTCCTAAGTACATAACCAGATTTTTCAGAAGAAACTTTGCAGGCCAGGGGCGCCTGGGTGGCGCAGTCGGTTAAGCGTCCGACTTCAGCCAGGTCACGATCTCGCGGTCCGTGAGTTCGAGCCCCGCGTCGGGCTCTGGGCTGATGGCTCAGAGCCTGGAGCCTGTTTCCGATTCTGTGTCTCCCTCTCTCTCTGCCCCTCCCCTGTTCATGCTCTCTTTCTCTCTGTCCCAAAAATAAATAAACATTGAAAAAAAAAAAGAAACTTTGCAGGCCAGAAGGGACAGGCATGTATATTCAAAGTGCTGAAGAAAAACAAAACTGCGACCAAGAATACTCTCTCCAGTGGGGTGCCTGGGTGGCTCAGTCAGTTGAGCATCTGACCTCAGCTCAGGTCATGATCTCACAGTTCGTGAGTTCGAGCCCCACTTAGGGTTCCACACTGACAGTGCGGAGCCTGCTTGGGATTCTCTCTCTGTCTCTCTCTCTCTCTCTCTCCCCCCCCTCCCCCACTTATGCTTTTTTTTCTCTTTCTCTCAAAAATATAAACTATTAAATAAATAAATAAATAAATAAATAAATAAATAAATAAATAAAATACTGTCTCCAGCAAGACTATCATTCAGAACAGAAGAAAAGAGAAAGTTTCCTAGACAAATAAAGTTAAAGAAATTCATCATGGCTAAACCAGCTGTGCAAGAAATATTAGAGGGGATTCTCAGCGTGGCTCAGTCAGTTAAGCATCTGACTTCAGCTCAGGTCATGATCCTGTGGTTCATGAGTTCAAGCCCCACATCGGGCTCTGTGTTGACAGCTAAGAGCCTGGAGCCTGGTTCAGATTCTGTGTCTCCCTCTCTCTCTGTCCTTCCCGGGGCCCCCCCCCCCCGTTCATACCCTGTCTCTCTCAAAAATATATAAACATTTTTAAAAAACTTAAAATGAGGGGGGATTCTCTGTGTGGAAAGATAAGACCATAATTAGTAGTAAGAAAAGTAGGTAGCACTAAAGCAGTAAAATTAAGTATATCAATAAAAAACTGCAAAGGGATTCATAAAAAAAAGTATGTACAGTAGGACACCATATATCTAAAACATGGGGAGAAAAGAGGGAGTAAAAATTTAGTGCTCTTAGAATGGATTCAAACTTAAGCAACCATTAACTTAATATGGACTGCTATATGCAGAAGAAGATATATATAAATCTAATGATAACCACAAATAAAAAACCACTAATAGATATGCAAAACACTAGAGAAAAGAATCCCAGCACATCACTAATGAAAGTCAGCAAAAGATGAGAGAAGAGAGCAAGAGAAGGAACAGATAAAAACTACAAAAACAACCACAAAAGAAGTAACAGAATGGTAATAATGCCTATCAATAATTACTTTGAAAGTAAATGTACTAAATGCTCCAACCAAAACACACAGAGTGACTGAATGATAACAAAGCAAGACCCATCTATATGCTGCCTATAAGAAACGCATTTCTGACTTAAAGACACATGCAGATTGAAAGTGAAGAGATAGAAAAACATTTATCATACAAACAGATGTAAAAGAAAGCCAGGTAGCAATACTTATATCAGCAAAAACAGACTTTAAAACAAAGATTGTAACAAGAGACAAAGAAGAATACCACATATAATTATAAATACTACGGTCCAAAAAGAAGGCATAATAACTGTAAATGTTTATGAATCCAACATGAGAGCATCCAAAAACATAAAGGAGTTAATAACAAACATAAAGAAAGCAATCAATCATAACACAGTAATAGCAGAGTACTTCGACTCCCCACTTACATCAATGGATACTCATTCACACAGAAATCAACACGGAACCAGTCCTTTGAAGGACAGTTTGGACTAGATGGATCTAACAGATATATTCAGAACATTCCATCCTAAAACAGCACAATACAATCTTTTTCATGTGAACATGGAACACTCTCCAGACTAGATCACAGATTAGGCCACAAAAGTCTTAAATCCAACAAGATCAAAGTCATACCATGCGTCTCTTCTGACCATAACGCTATGAAACTAGAAATCAACCTCAAGAAAAAATCTGCAAGAACACAAATACATGGAGGTTAAATAACACACTACTAAATGAATGGGTCAATCAAGATACCAGAGAGAAAAATTTTCAAAAATGCATGGAGACAAATGAAAATGAAAACAAAATGTTCGAAAATCTCTGGCATGCAGCAAAAGTTATTCTAGGAGGGAAGTTTATAACAATACAGACCTACTTTAAGAAACAAGAAAAATCTCAAATAAATTTAAAAAAAACATTAAACCTAAAGAAGCTACAAAAAGAACAAATGAAACACAAAACCAGTAAAAGAAAAAATAATAAAGATTTGAGCAGAAATAAACAAAAACAATAGTTAAAAAAAAATGGATCAATGAAACCAGAAGCTGATTCTTTTAAAAGATCAACAAAACTGATAAGCCTTTATCAGACACACCAAAAAAAATGAGAGAGGACTCAAACAAAATAAAAAATTAAAGAGGAGAAATAATGGACACCACAGAAATTGAAAGGATAATAAGAGATTATGAAAGATTATATGCTAACAATTGAACAAAATAGAGGAAATGGATACATTTCTGAGAACATATACCTTCCCAAAACTCCATTGTGAAGAAATTGAACATTTGAACAGAACAACTGCCAGCAATGAAATTGAATCAGCAATAAAAATCTCCCAGCAAACAAAAATCCAGGACCAGATGGCTTCACAGATGAAATCTAAATATTTTAAGAAGTTAATACCAGTTCTTCTCAAATTATTCCAAAATAATAGAAGACAAAGAATAATAACTTCCAAATTTGTACTATGAGGCCAGCATTACCCTGATACAAAAATCAAAGACACCACTAAAAGAGAACTACAGGCTAATACCGCTGAAGAACATAGATGCAGAATTCCTCAACAAAATACTAGCAAAACGAATCCAACAATACTATATATATAAAACATCCTAAAGACTCCACCAAAAAACTACTAGAATTGACATAAATTCAATAAGGTTGCATGATACAAAATCAATGTACAGAAATCCATTGCATTTCTATACCCTAATAATGATGTAGCAGAAATACAAATTAAGAAAACTGTCCCAATGTACCAAAACTAATAAAATACCTAGAAATGAAGTTAACCAAGGAGGTGAAAGAACTGTATTCTGAAAACTACACAACTTTGATGAAAGAAATTGAAGAGGACACAAACAAATGGAAAGATATTCCATGCTCATGGACTGGGAGAATAAATACTGCTAAAAGCCCATACTACCCAAAGCAATCTACACATTTAATGCAACACCTATCAAAATACCAACATTTCTCACAGAACTAGAACAAACAATCCTAAAATTATATGAGACCACGAAAGACCCCAAACAGCCAAAGCAATCCTGAAAAAGAAAATCAGGGGCGCCTGGGTGGCTCAGTCTGTTGAGCGCCCAACTTCAGCTCAGGTCATGATCTCACAGCTCGTGGGTTCGAGCACCATATTGGGCTCTGTGCTGACAGCTCAGAGCCTGGAGCCTAATTCAGATTCTGTGTCTCCCTCTCTCTCTGCCCCTCCCCTGTTCACGCTCTGTATCTCTCTCTCCCCTCAAAAATAAATAAAACATTTTAAAAAAATTTTTTTAAGGAAAGAAAAAGATAAACAAATTGTGGGGTATCGCAATCCCAGATTTAAGATATACTTACAAAGCCATAGTAATCAAGAACAGTATGGTACTGGCACAGAAATAAACACATAGGTCAATAGAATAGGATAGAAAACCCAGAATTATATTCAAGATTATGTGGTCAATTAATTATCAACAAAATTAATTTACTCAACAGAGGCAAGACTATGTAATAGGAAAAAGACAATCTCTTCAAGAAATGGTGCTGAAAAAACTGTATGGAAACATGCAAAAGAATGAAACTGGACCACTTTCTTACACCATAAAAATAAATTCAAAATGGATTAAAAAACTAAAATGTGTGACCTGAACTATAAAAATCCTAGAAGAGGTGTACCTGGGTGGTTCATCTGGTTAAGTGACCGACTTCACTTCAGGTCATAATCTCATGATTCGTGGGTTCTAGCCCCATGTAGGACTTTGTGCTAACAGCGCAGAGCCTGGAGCCTGCTTTGGACTCTGTATCTCCCTCTCTCTCTCTGCTCCTCCCCCACTCATTCTCTGTCTCTCTCTCTCTCTCTCTCTCTCTCTCAAAAATAAAATAAGGGGCGCCTGGGTGGCTCAGTCGGTTAGGCATCCAACTTCAGCTCAGTTCATGATCTTGCAGCTAATAAGCTTAAGCCCTGTGTCAGGCTTTATGCTGACAGCTCAGAGCCTGGAGCCTGCTTTGAGTTTTGTTTTTCCCTCTCTCTGCCCCTCCCTCGCTCATGCTCGCACTCTCTCTCTCTTTTAAAAATACATATTAAGGGGCGCCTGGGTGGCGCAGTCGGTTAAGCATCCAACTTCAGCCAGGTCACGATCTCGTGGTCCGTGAGTTCGAGCCCCGCGTCAGGCTCTGGGCTGATGGCTGGGAGCCTGGAGCCTGTTTCTGATTCTGTGTCTCCCTCTCTCTCTGCCCCTCCCCCATTCATGCTCTGTCTCTCTCTGTCCCAAAAATAAATAAAAAACGTTGAAAAAAAAATACATATTAAGAAATTTGGGGGAGGCGCCTGGGTGGCTCAGTCAATTGAGTGTCTAACTTCACCTCAGGTCATAGTCTTGCAGTTCGTGGGTTTGAGCCCCACGTTGGGCTCTGTGCTAATAAACAGCTCAGAGCCTGGAGCCTGCTTCAGATTCTGTGTGTGTGTGTGTGTGTGTGTGTGTGTGTGTGTGTGTGTCTTCCCCTCCCCTGATCGTGCTCTGCCTCTGTCTCTCAAAAATAAATAAATGTTAAAAAAAATCTTCAAAAAAATTTTTTTATAAAAAAAATAAAACGTTTTTAAAAATTTTTAAAAAACTCCTGAAGACAGCACAGGCCGTGATTTCTCTGACATCTGCCATAGCAACATTTTTCTAGATATGCCTTCTGAGGCAAGGGGAAAAAAAGCAAAAAATAAACTATTAGGACTACATCAAAATAAAAAAAAAAAATGCTTCTGTACAGCAAAGGAAACAATCAACAAAACCACAAAACAACCTACTGAATGGGAGACAGTATTTGCAAATGACATATCTGATAAAGGGTTAGCATCCAAAATATATAAAAAACTTATACAACACCAAAAAAACCCCACAAATAATCCAATTAAAAAAGGGCAAAATGCATAAACAGACATTTTTCCAAGGAAGACCTACAGATGGCCAATACACACACAAGAAAAGATGCTCAACATAATTTATCATCAGGGAAATGCAAATCAAAACCACAATGAGATATCTCCTCACACCTGTCAGAATGACTGAAATCAGTAACTCAAGAAATAAAAAGTGTTGGTGAGGATGCAGAGAAAAAGGAATCCTCATGCACTGTTGGTGAGAATGTAAACTGGTGCAGCCACTGTGGAACAGTATGGACATTCCTCAAAAAATTAAAAATAGAATTACCATAAGATCCAGTAATTCTACTACTATTTATCCAAAGAATACAAAAATATTACTTCAGGAAGATATGTTTATTGCAGCATTATTTACAATAGCTAAATTATAGAAGCAACTCAAGTGTCCAATGATAGATGAATGGTTAAAGATGTGGTATGTATATATACAATGGAATATTACTTGGGCCATAAAAAAGAATTTTTGCCATGTTCAACAACATGGATGGATCAAGCAAGTATAATGCTAAGTAAAATAAGTCAGAGAAAGACAAATACTTTATAATTTCTCTCATATGTAGAATTAAGAAACAAAACCAATCAACAAAGGAAAAAGACAAACACAACACACTCTTTAACTACAGGGAACAAACTGATGGTTACCAGAGGGGAGGTAGGTGGGGAAATGGATGAAATAGGTGAAGGGGATTAAGAGTACATTTATCATGATGAGCATGGAGCAACGTATAGAGTTGTTGAGTCACTGTATTGTACGCCTGAAACTAATATGACACTGTATTTTAAGCATAAGCTGGAACTGAAATATAAATAAATTTTTTAAATGAATAAATAAATTTGTTTAACATGTCCCTGGTTAACTGCCAGGTTTATGGATTAAAAAAAAAAAAAAAAGATTGGGGCGCCTGGGTGGCTCAGTCAGTTAAGCAGCCGACTTCAGCTCAGGTCATGATCTCGCGGTCCGTGAGTTCAAGCCCCGCGTCGGGCTCTGTGCTGACAGTTTGGAGCCTGGAGCCCATTTCAGATTCTGTGTCTCCCTCTCTCTGACCCTCCCCCGTTCATGCTCTGTCTCAAAAATAAATAAACGTTAAAAAAAATTTTTTTTTTTAAAAAAGACAATGCAAGTGACATGTGTATTTATTACACAACTGTTTTTTAAGAACTGCAATAATGATAGAAATTATTTTCACAATTCTATTTGGGGGGGGGGTATCACTAACAGGTTAACCCAAATCCTAATTGTCCTAGTTCTCTATCTCCTCAGAGAAAGATACTTCATCTATTTTTTGGATTTTTCTTTTGTTATAGTTATAAACAGAAACATCTGTTCATGTGATTAGTAAAAAATTGACAAGTATCAGTAATGGGTTTAATGAAGTAAATTTAAAGTTTTCAGAGAATTTCACTGGACACAAAGTTAATCTACCCAATTTAAAAAGCCATATGCAGGGGCGCCTGGCTGGCTAAGTTGGAAAAGCATACAACTCTTGATCTTAGGGTTTTGAGTTCAAGCCCTGTGTTGGGTGTAGAGATTACATAGAAAATCATATACATGGCAAAGCAGTTAAAACTTTCACACACGATCTCCATTACATGAATATATACCTACAGAACTATTGGCACAGGTCTGATTTTCCTTCATGAACTACTGTTTACTACTCCAGAACACTGGTAAAGAAATTTTGTCATCTACCCAACAAACCTGGTATACCTGATACAGAATACTAATGATATTTGGCATACCTTCCAATGATGCCATAAAAATAAATGAAGGAAGGCTTTCGAGTAAATCTTCAAAGAATTTTTAAAGGGGCTTTTCCTAAACAGTAACCTTGCATTTGATTGGCTTCAGGGAAAATTAAACAATGTGGTTATTCATGAGGGTAAAATCATAAATTATAAATTTATTTATTTTTTGCATACCTGAAGATTGGCAAAATCCAGTATGTGAAGACAGCACTAAATTTTCGGTCACAGGCTTAATTTTCTGTTCATCACTGCTCCCCTCACCTACAGAATTCTGGTCATCTCCTATATCAGAAGATGATGAACTAATGTCAGCTTGCTTCCTTTTAGTGCTTGTTCTCAGGGAGTTTCTCATTTTCTCCTTGACACTGACTGCCTTCTTTTTAGCTGAAGTTCTCTGTTTCTTCAGCTTTTTATTGTCTTCAGAACTTTCCTCACCATCAGAAGATGATGAGCCACTATGTACTTCCTTGGTATTTCTCTTTGAATTTAAATTTCTTCTTTCCTTCAGTTCTATTCTTTTCAGTCTCTTATCAGAAGAATCACAACCATCTTCTTTCATGGAATATTTCTCAGTATCAGATGATGAACAATCTCGTCTCTTCATTGAACTCTTTCCAGGCGGGTTGCACCTTTTCTTCACTCTACTAGATACTCCATTCTTACTCTTTTTATCTTCTGAAGAATCACAACTATCTCTTTTCCCCTGCAATTTCTCAGCCTTATCAGATAATTCATCCTTCTTTTCAGAAGTTTTATCTTTTATTTGTTTTCTTTTCTTTTCCCCATAAGTTGTGTCATTCTTATTTTGTTTTATTCCTTTAGGAAAACGAGAAATTTCTTCTCCCTCAGGTAATTTCTCAGTGCTATCAGATGATGATTCATACTGTTGTTCCATCTTAATTACATTTTTCTTCAAATCTGTAATTTTCTTTTCTTTTACTTCAGTTCCCTTTTTGCTCAGCTTTTTATCATCTTCAGAGGATTCATCACTTTGCTCTTTCTTTGGGAACTTCTCAGCAATGTCCAGTAATCCAGTCTGTACTCTCTTACCCATTTTGGTTTTCAAATGCTTACTCCTTTCTTTAGTTTCAGCAACCTTTTTGTCTTCTGGAGAATTAAAACTCTCCTCTTTCCCTGAAGGCAACTTAGCACCATCAGAAGAAACACCTGACTGCTGCTTTTTAGACATTCGATCTCTTAAGTCCATGATGGTCTTGTCTTTATCAACTGTGCCTTCTGCTGAAGAGAAATTCTCTCTCTCTTGTTTCCTTTCAGCATCATCAGATGATCCTTCTTGTGCAATCTTCAAACTTTTCTGCCCTTGATTATCCATTCCTTTTTTCCTGTGTGTTTCATCTTCAGAAGAATCATAATCTTCTTTATTTGGAACTCTTTTTTTGGTTGTTTTGGTAGCCCCAATTTTACTCATGCTCTTTATCTCTTTCTCTAATTCTGAGTCATAATTGGAAGATTCAGACTGGTTTTGTCGTTTCTTTTTAGAAATTATAGACCTTTTAGCTGATTTGCCTTTCTTAATATCAAAATCTGAGCCAGAAGTAGAACTTTTTCGTTTCCTTTTTCCTTTATCATCTTTCCTTGTTTGAGTCTTTAAATCATATAAAGTCTTCTCATGGTTTGTATGAGTTTCATTAATATCAGTATCTGAAGAAGAACTGTGACTCATCCTGGATACCTCTTTCAGGATTGCTAACATTTCATCAGAATCGGAATTCTGATCCACAATCTCTGACTGCTTAGATTTAGGCAATTTATTAGGTTTAGGATTATCTACAGCACTGTCAGAAGAATTCCGCTTATCCTTTTTTCTCATTGGAACGGATAGTTTTTGTTTCTCCTTAACTGTTTCATTACTTTCTTCATCTGAATTAGATGTTGCAGGATTGGTTTCTGTCTGTCGCCTCAAGGGTGTAGTCTTCACACGTGGGGATCTTCGAAGATCAGATTCTTCTGAAAGTAATGGAACTTCACTTTCAAACAAATGCTCATTATCATTCTTTTCCTCTCCAAGTCCACAGTTCTCTGGCTTGGTGTTCAGACTAGAACTTTTACAGCCATCTTTATCTTGTGGAACTTCCTGACAATCAGCACCTTTAATTGGCGAATTAGAAAGGGAAACAGGGGTGAGTTTAACATATAATTCTTTTGTTACTTTAGCTGTAGTTTTTGACTTAATACCTCCTCTGTTGTCTTTTGAAGTAATACTTAATTTTACAGAAGAATTCTCCAATTCTTGCTCTGTTACACTATTGCCATCTCCCTGATTACCTGCTGAACTCTGAACTTCCATAGCTGTCTCAAGATTCTCAAAAATGTCTTCTGGAACTGAGGAAGGAACAGACACAATATCCATATCCAAATCTTCAGAAGTGTTAGTAGGTTCATACTGAGGTTCTTCTTTTTTATCAGATTTCTTATGTTCACCACTGGCACTTTTATTTGCTCTTTGTTCCTGTACTACAATACTCTGATCCATGTGCTCACTATCTACCTGCTTTCTTGACAGTTTAGCTTCTGATTTTGAAAAATCTTTCCTTTCCAAAGCACAGGGTTTTTCTCCCTTTCGTACTTTTGTTTCAGATTTAGCATCTATGACTTTATGCTCTTTGGTATTTTTCTCTTTGTTTACAGCATCCAAAGCTTGAATCTCTGAATTCAAATCTTCTTCTAATGCAAGATGAGCTTTCTTGATATCAGCCAACACAGATTTAAAAGCCTTAAGCTGACGTAACTTTGTAGCAGAACTGATTTCTGAATTATCTGCTGCCTGCTTCAAAAACTTAACATAACTGGAGTTCATGTTAGCTGTGGTCTCAATCAGTTTTTTTGCCTTCTTAATCATCTCTTTAGGCACAATTAGTGCTGAATAAGAGTAGGTTACAGTACCAGAACATGAATCATCTAATTTCTTTTCTTCTCCATTACAATTTGAATTATTTTTCTTTGGAGAAAATCTGGGTGTATGGTCATATACTTTATTACTCTTTTCATTGTCAACTTTTATCTTCTTTTTATTTTGTTGCAACAATTGTTCTAAATTTTCAAATACGCTATTACATGCAGTAACCAAGTCCAACAAAGGTTCTGGGTGACAAATGTAGCAATACCACTGATTGTTTTCATCCATTATTGTAGAGAGCTCCTTCCGACCAAGGTTGCGCAAAATGCATTTCTTACAGAAAGCATTATGGCAAAAGTCGCAACAAATCAAGTTTCCACCTTCTGCACACCACCTGAAATTATTAAAATATTAAAATGTCATTCCCAGGGGCACCTGGTGGCTCAGTCAGTTAAGCCTCTGACTCTTGATTTCACCTCAGGTCATGATTCTGGGGTCATGGGATCAAGCCCTGCATTGGGCTCTGTGCTGAGCATGGAGCCTCCTTAAGGTTCTGTCTCTTTCTCCCTCTGCCCCTCTCCCCAGCTCATGCTCTCTCTCTCTCTCTCTCTTTCTCTCTCTCTCTAAAAATAAAAAAATAAAAAGTAAATATTATTCTCAAATTACTCTCACCTTAAATTTTTTCATTATTAAAGCAACTTAGGGGTGCCTGGGTGGTTTAGTGGTTACACGTCCAACTTCAGCTCACGTCATGATCTCACAGCTTGTGAGTTCGAGCCCGGCATCGGGCTCTGTGTGGACAGCTCAGAGCCTGGAGCCTGCCTCATATCCTGTGTCTCCCTCTTTCCCTGCCCCTCTCCTGCTCACACTCTGTCTCTCTCTCTCTCTCTCTCTCTCTCTCTCTCTCTCAAAAATAAAGATTAAAAAAATTTAAAGCAACTTAAAATTTCGTGACAGGAATTTTAATAGTAAAGTTATTTGGATCATCTGCCTATTCTTTATTGGAAACTTAAAAGAGACATAAACTGAAGGTTTTGTGGAAAAAAATAACCTTCCATTAGATACATCAATGATGATACTATAAAAAATGGATCTAATAACATACTATGTAAGAATTTCCCCCAAAAAAGTAGATAGTACTGAATTTTAGCTCATCATGATTTATTACCTACCTACATTGTTCATCCATTCCATCAGAGTCACGGCTAATATCATCACTCATGTAATATTTAAAGCAATTCTATTAAAAGAAAAGGGGAAGGGGAAATTTTAAATTCAAAATGAATAACATTCATAATGGACAAAAACTTTATTTTTAAGTCATTAAAAAAAAGTAAAGGGAGTGTGTGTGTGTGTGTGTGTGTGTGTGTTTTAGAGAATAAAAGCAAAAACACTGCACTGCCCAGTGCTGGGGTAGTATTCTAATATTTCCAGACATAGAAATATCTCAAGAAAATTAATTCCTTGAAATAGATTTCCATATCATCAAGTACCACTATTCCTTATATAAAATTTATAGAAGATTTTGGTAAAGCAAATTTCTGATCCCATACAACTAGCTACTAAACCTCTACATAAAAATGCATTAGATGTTGCTGCTACTTAATGAATTTAATAGTCTTCATATATCAACAGTTACTATGTATACAGCTAAGCAACATTATCGTACATTAAGCTACATTCCCTTTAAATCTCAAGCCCTTATTATGGAAGACAAGAGGTATTACACCTAATTTGAGAGAAAAGGCTAAGATTCATTATCATTAATACATAAATAAATTTTCTAAAGTCATACAAGTAGTTAAGAGCCAATGCTGGTATTCAAGTCCAAGTCCCACGGACTTTAAATTCCTTTTCACTAAGACTGGAAAAAGGTTAGGTTCCATGCCCAGTGTTGAAAAGTACTGATTACTGAATTGGGCTAGGCTCAACAGACTGGTCCTTGGAAAAACATCAATTATATATATAAGAGAAAGGAAATGCACATTACAAATCCAGGAATATAAAATTCAGTTACCACATTTGAAAACTAGAAGCTAAAACATGTCCCATAAATAGGCTCCTGGCTAAACTGAATTCAAAGAATGGAGTGACACAAATTACTAAAGGAGAAAGTAAATTTAGTCCATTTAAGTAGGTGTATATCAACAATTCAAATAATGAATGATCCAGAATTGGAATTCTGAGGAAAATCTGGTCTGCCCCTGCATTTCAAGGAGGCATTTTGTTGGGACACTAACACAGAATTAATCTTAGCAATAATGAGTTAGGGAAACCATAACCTTAATATTATAGATACTTAAAATTAACTCCAAGGCATTACTAATAAAAGAACATACACAGAATGTTAAAACTGTCTTCAACACATACGAAGCATTTTTAATTCTATTATCTTGTGACAAAACCTTGTCCCATGTAGAAAGCTTAGATTTGGTTAACCAGAATTCATAGGTTATAAAACACATGTGTACACACATAAACTCTTCAGATTTGCCAACACACCATGCTCCCCTTCACCTATCAGTCTTTGAATACCATGTTGCCTCTGCTTAGAATATGCTGAACCAATCCCACTGCACCAGGCTAATTCGTATTTATATTCCAGATATCAGCTTATATCATTCTCCATTATAAAGTCCCCCTACCCAACTCCAAATTACACAGGCTTCTGGTGTGTTCCCATAGTACATAGTATTCCCCCTATTGTGTCACTTATTCGGCTTTTTGGTCTGTCTGTCTTCTCCACTACAGTTTAAGTCCTCCAAAGACAGAGACCATTTCCATCTTCTTCATCAATGTGAACCAAAAGTCTAACATATAGTAAGCATTCAAATATTTGTGGAATGAATTATAAACAGATGATTACATACCTTACAAATAAGTACTTGCAGTGAAGGATGTCTATAAATGGAATCTTTTTGAAAATGATTGACCTGCTGTCCACAAGCTGTGCAGCTCACAATCCCATGAAGCCCATCTTCTAGGAGAAAGGAGTGACCATTATTCACACATACACACACACATAAAAAAAGATATTTACTTTAGTCAGCATTGTGCTACTTTTACATTGGAAATTAAATACTTCAGAATCCTTAGAAAAGTGACATTTTGGCCACAAAAGGTAATAATTTTATGGACTTACTAAAACATGACAACCTTAGCAAATTCTAGAACTAGAAATACTAATCTGTTTCCTTTAGAGGCAAATCTTATTTCCCACAACAACTTGATAAAAACTCCATAAGAGAAGTTCTAAAAATAGGGATCAAGAGCTCTTTTTCATTTTGCTATTGCTTTGCAAATAAATTAATTATCAGTTCTTAATGAACAGGGAAGCAAGTGATATACATGTAAGTCTTTTGTAACCTTATACTTCAGTTAGATATGCCATTAATTTTTTATCCTTAAAATAAAAATATCTGCATAGACTCTTCCAGTATAGTGTGTGAAAACCTGACAATTTTAAATTACCAATTTCTTTCCTCAGATTACTTCAATACCATCCCCATCTCCCTCAGATTACTTCACTATAATTCCCATTAACCTGCCTTCTATGTCAATTTCACTATCCACTCCATATCAGCATGGTCTATTTCCAAATAAGGACAAATAAGACTTGCACGTATATCTATCTTGGCAGCAAAACCCGAGAAAGACAGTGTTTGCAGGAAAACAGACTGAAGATAACCTAACATGACAAAGAGGAAACCTCTTCTGCCTTACTCTTGTCCCTAGTTCTGCCTTGAGCAGTGTTTCACAATCTAAACTGAACATCAGAATCCTCTCTGAAAAAACTTTTTAAAAGCAGAGACAGCCATTACACCTCTAAACCTCTGAGAATCTCCTGGACATTTTTTTTTTTTTAGTTTTATTGATGGTTCTGATGTGCAACCAAGACCTTGATACAAGTAACATGGTAGATTAGGATTCTAAACAGGCCAATAAAAACGCCTGCATTCACAAATAAAAAGATGATTAGAAGAATAATAAACTATCTCTATATCTAAATAAAAGACAAAACAACACATATATTTCTCACCTTTTAATATTCTATTTTGGTTTTTTTCTTACTCTTTATGTGCAAGACACCATGGACCCAAACATTATCACAAATATTCTTATTTGCAGAAGTTAAAAAAGTTTAAACAAGTTTTAAGGGCACCATCATACTTTTCCAGACAATATAGAAAATTTGAAGACTCACTATGTAAGTTGCTAATATTTTATTTTAAATCAAACTGTCCTACATCAGTGTTTGATCTTGAGGATTCATTCTGTATTTGTTTTAGTAGAAACAAATACACAGTGTACTTCATTTCAAATAATGACTGAATTCAGATATACTAACAAAAGCTAGAATATGAATATTCATCCAATGTTAACATAATAAATATTAAACATCTTCTATGTGCTTTTTGCACGTATATCACTCAATAATCAAAACTCAGTGATCCTTTGGAGAACTCCTCCCACATGTGCACAAAGAATCATATACACAATATTCATTGCAGCACTATTTAGGAAATTAGAAAACTTTGAAAATAAAAAAATTCCATTTGGGATATGGATAATGGTTTACTCATATAACAAAATTTTATACATCAGTGGAAAATAAAAAATTAGATTTACGTTTTACTGATATGGCACACTTCAAAAACAATGCTGAATGTGAAATGGTGCAAAAGAATATAGAGGACACTATTTTGTATATTTTTAAATGAAAAATAAATGCTTTGTGAATAAACATCTATAGGAAAAATATAAAAACATGCATGAAAATAATACGCATATGAATAGAAACTTCAGAATAATCATTATTAGAGGGGTGGGAGGAGGAGGAGGAAATAGAGGAGTAGGACTGAACCAGTATTTCATTTAAGGGAGATGTGAACCAAATAATAATGGTCAAAGGTTACTTTTTGTACTTGTTTCTATATGCATATATTTTAAACTTTTATTTTTAGTTGTGAAATATCTTAATGGTTATAACATAGTGTAGAAATGGAAAAGAGGCATTTTCATTTCTGGGCTCAATACATTTTAATAGATTTAAATAAAACAAAATTCTATAAAACATTAATTAAAAACCTGAAGATGACACAAAGAAATGGAAAAACATTCCATGCTAATGGATTGGAAGAACAAATATTGTTAAAATGTCTATACTACTCAAAGCAATCTACAGATTTAATGCAATCTCTATCAAAATACCACCAGCATTTTCACACACTAGAAGAATTCAAAAATTTGTATGGAACCACAAAAGACCCTGAATAGCCAAAGCAATCTTGAAAAAGAAAAGCAAAGCTGAAGGTATCACAATTCCACACTTAAGTCATATTACAAAGTTGTAGTAATCAAAAGAGCATGGTACTGGCACAAAAACAGACACATACATCAATAGAACAGAACAGAAAACCCAGAAATAAATCCGTAATTATATGGTCAATTAATCTTTGACAAAGCAAGAAAGAATATCCAGTGGAAAAAAAGTCTCTTCAACAAATGGTGCTGGGAAAACTGGACATCTATATGCAAAGAATTAAACTGGACCACTTTCTTTCACCACACACAAAACAAACTAGTTGGCTCAGCCAGTGGAGTATGCAACTCTTCATCTCAGGGTTGTGAGTTCCAGCCCTTTGTTGGGTACAAAGCTTACTTAAAAATAAAATCTTTAACAAAAAAAAAATCCTAGAAGAGAGCACAGGTACTAATGTCTCTTGACATGAGCTGTCACAACATTTTTCGAGATATGTCTCCTGAGGCAAGGGAAATAAAAGCAAAAACAAACAAACAAACAAAACTATTGGGACTACATCAAAATAAAAAGCTTCTGCACAGCAAAGGAAACAATCAACAAAACTAAAAGACAACCTACAGAATGGGAGAAGATATTTGCAAATGACATATCCAATAAAGGGTTATTATCTAAAATATATAAAGAACTTCTAAAACTCAACACTCAAAAAAAAATAATCTATTTAAAAAATGGGCATAGGTCATGAACAGACATTTTTCCAAAGATGTTCAACAGACACATGATCCAGATTTCAACAGACACATGAAAAGACATTCAACATCACTCAGGGAAATGCAAATCATAATAAATACAATGAGCTATCATCTCACATCTGTCAGAATGGTTAAAATCAAAAACACAAGAAAAAAAGTGTTGACAAGGATGCAGAGAAAAAGGAACCCTCTTGCACTGTTGGTGGGAATGCAAACTGGTGCACCCCACTGTGGAAAACAGTATGGAAATTCATCAAAAGTTAAAAATAGAACTACCCTACGATCTAGTAATCACACTATTCGGTATTTACCCCCAAAATACAAAAAAAAAACACCCACTAATTCGAAGAGACACATGTACCCCTGTTTATAGAACCATAATTTAAAATAGCCAAATTATGTAAGCAGCCCAAGTTTCCACTGATAGATGAATGGATAAAGAAGATATGGTATATATACATAATGGAATGTTACTCAGCCATAAAAAAGAATGAAATCTTGCCATTTGCAATGACATGGATAGAGCTAGAAAGTATGATGCTAGACAAAGTAAGTCAGAGAAAAACAAATACCATATGATTTCACCCATATGAAGAATTTAAGAGAAAAAAATGAGCAAAAGAAAGAGAGAGAGAGAAACCAAGAAACAGACTCTTAGCTATAGAGAACAAACTAATGGTTACCAGAGGGGAGGTAGGTGCAAGGATTCATAAAATAGGTGATAGGGATTAAGGAGTATACTGGTCATGATAAGCACTGGGTGATGTATGAAACTGTTGAAACACTATATTGTATACCCGAAACTAAAATAACACTGTATGTTAACTATACTGGAATGTGAAATAAAATAAAAAGAAATAAAAAGAAAAGAACAAAATTATTGTGCCAGATAGAAAAATGAGATGTAAAATAAACTTTCTAACAAAATGGGGGAAAGGATGTCAAAATAGGCTATGGTATTTTTTTTAAGTGTCTCCTGAAATGGTCCATATAGCTATATCTTTAGGTTTAATTTTGTTTCCAACCAATGTAAGATTACTTTATAAAACAGTTTACTTTCTTGATCATTTCCTAAATTAGGCTTCAATTATAGAATTAACTTTCCTAGGAAGTTTGAATATTAACTAGCAATTCAGTACCTAAGATCACTAGTTTATTCATACAGGTGCATACTAGTAAACACAGTTAAATTTCCCATGTGACTTCTGACAGCTTAAAGATGTAGCAAATCATTAAGACAAAAATTAACATGAGAGCTTTAGGTGCTACTATATGGCTATAAACATACATATTTCATTAACATGATATAAACATTACTACACAGAACACTCAATAAAATGTTCCAGAAACATACCAGCTCAGACCAAACACCAGCAGCACTGTGAAGTGGCATTAAGTACACCCTCCCCAACAACTATGGTTCTTTCTTCATTCTCCTTTTGGTCCTTACACACACTCTAGACACTGACTGCTCCAGAGTCCTTCCCAAAAGACACCACTTAGATATTAATTTTGACACAATGCAGTACACGTAGTTATCTGTCCTCTAGACTCTTGCTACTGATCCCTACATCAATCACCTTCTACTTGCTGATTCTTGTTTTAAGAAAACTATTTAGGGGCGCCTGGGTGGCTCAGTCGGTTAAGCATCCGACTTCGCTCCTGTCTTGATCTCACGGTTCATGGGTTCGAGCCCCGCGTCGGGCTCTGTGCTGAGAGCTCAGAGCCTGGAGCCTGCTTTGGATTCTGTGTCTCCCTCTCTCTCTGCCCCTCCCCTGCTCGCGCTCTCTCTCTCTCAAAAAATAAATAAACATTAAAAAAATTTTTTTTTTAAAGAAAACTATTTAGCTTTGGTGAGCTCTGTTGCTGCAATGACAGTTTCCCTACTATGAACTACATTCTCAATAAATCTTCCACACGCTTGAAAGGAGCAGAACACCCCCTTGTGGACAGAAGACTAAACAACATTCCCTTGATTTTCTCCAACAACCTAATGAATTATTTAATCTGACAAAATATATAACAAAAACAGATATATTTTTTAATTCCATCAAGATAATCATATAGCACTGAAATAATAATCTACACAAAATTTCACCAATATAACTACTATTCTATAATTTCACAAGTGAAATAATAAATATTAAACAGACATGCTTCCATTATACTTCTACTTAGAAATTTAGTGTCATGTTCTATTTTTTAGAGATTCATTCCTGTTATAGGCATAGATTCTGGCTCTGTTAATCTGCCCAAAAATACGGCACTATTTAAAAATCATGCAGAAACGAATGGGAAACATACTCCACTGACATAAATTTCTAAACGAATCCTCCTTATGCTAACTTTCTACAGATGATTAGCCAACATGGTGCGTGTACAAGTGCAGGGGTAGACAGACAAAAGAAGAGATGGCTCAGACAGGTGGAGGGAAGGTTATAGTTCTAGCTCCCTTCTCCTTCCTACTCATCTCTACATTATCCTTACATCAACTGATCTCCAACTTTAATGTAGGAAAGAACAAAATGGGGCTCATTCTTGACATCAGCGCCAAAAATTCTAATGTGTTAGGAGTGGAGTCAAGGGACTTTCATTTTTAATAAGCACCCCAAACAACACTAATGCACAGGTAACTCTGTAAAACAATGTATTAGATATACATAAAGTTACCCGAAGGCCACAGGCAAGGTATTGTCCAAATCTGAAATTCTTTCAGGGTGAGAGGGAACACATGGTATTTTGGCATACAGGCATTACAGAACTAACATGTATAAGGAGGAAATGCTAAGCTTCTTGAGATAACTTTATAGCCACTGAAGGCAAAGGTATTTTGATAAATGATGTTTAACCTTTTCTGCTTCAGAGCTCAGAGAGAAACAGAAGTTATTTTTAAGTAGTGCTTTTAATAAACAATGGGCAGAAAAGTGGAGGTATTTTTAATGAGCACATCAGATTTTCCAATATGGTCATAAACAGCAATTTAAATTCATGTTTTCATTTCCACTTGTATTTACCTCCGCGTTTTTTGAGATTTTCAGTTTTCATTTTACTTCTGCTTCTAAATTCAGGCCCTTTAAAATCATCTTTGTCTTCATTCAGCACTGGCTCTGGTTGTACAATCACTGTACCTAGAATGATTTCATTTAAAAAACCATTACACATATTAAATGTGCAAGTGAAGTGCAAGACTTCAGTTCAGATAAAGCCAACATTGCTGGTACATAATTTTGTCTCTTTCAAGCTTTCAATACTTGTATAAGGACCTCTCAAGAGTAAATAAAACAGGGAAATATAAAAGGGCCAGGTGTCAGCAATCAGATTACTTGTTGGAATATAATTAATAGAGTGGGGGTATTATGAACTGATTACAACAGAAATGTGTGAATAAAGTAGAAAGCCTCAGCCCAGTTCTGAATTTTTACACTGCCTATCACAAAAAACTGCGTTTGAGTATGAACACCCATGCTAAGTTCCAAAAGAATTTATACAATAGAAGGACCAGAAGGAAAATTTTAAAACGACATCCTATTCTTCTCATAATACAAATCACAAACTCAGAAAAAGATTTTTAAGGGTTTTTTTTTATATCGCTTTGGGGGAGGATAGTGGGAGGCAATGCGAGAAGTTAATTCTGCTATTACTGCTATACCTATTCTGAGGCATTTCCCAACTAGTATGTCAAAGTTTCAGTACCCTGAAAAGTCCTTAAAGAGTCTTAAACAGAAGACTGCCTTAAGATACTTAAGTTCAAGTGTTCTAACAATAAGCTGTAGAATGAGATCAATTGTTGATTTCTATGGAATAATTTAGAAAGAATGTACTTTCTTAGATACAAAACACATAAACTGAGAAGACAGGTTGTTAATTTAAGTTTTCATTATAATCTCTCAAGAGCAAATAAAGCAGGAGCATAGTAAAAAGGGTCCAGGTCTCACGTTCACCTACATTGCTGGGCTTAGTAATTGGGCATTATTGGCAATAATTAAGAAAGTAAAACCTGGTAGCTGTCAGGGGTGGTCTCCCTGAAATACGGGCCTATGTTATTTAGCAAGCAAGTAGATTTTGGCAAGGTAGAGCCTCTAGTTATATGTATTTCTGAGTCTCCATAAAAAAGGTGGAGGCAAGCAGGCATAGAGGATTGAGTTTTACAAACTAGTAAATTTAAATAATCTACACACAAAAAAAAAAACTTTATTTACAATAACCATTTCACATATATACTCTCAGAGAAGCCATGGCATTTGAAAAGCTAAAGATTTATAATTAACAAAAAATAGAATTATTTCTGAAGATTCTTCTCTAAATGGAAGCAAAACAATAGAGTAGAAAGAATACTCCCTAGCTTTGGATTCAGGCAGACCTGGGTTCAAATCTTAGTTTCTCAATTTAAAGCTGAAAAAGTACCTTGAGCTCTGAATTTGTTCCTTAATTTGTTCCTCTACAAGTAGAAACTACCTTACAGTATTGGTCTGCAGATTAAATGAGTTAGTTCTATAAGAGTCTGGTACCTATATGTACTCAATATACTATAATAATAATTATCATCACCCAAATTCTACCTTATGAAACAGGTCTATTTTTGGCTTGGTGGAAGAGAATTATGCTTAATTTCAGGTTAGAAACATCCCATACTAACTTTCTTCCACAGTATCATTTAAAGAAAGATTTGAATTCCTATTTCTTAGCTCACCCAGTGGCCATCGTAAGGACTCCCAGTGACAACCACTAGGAATGTAACGATCCAAGGTGAGTCACTGCCTATGGGACTCACACTCCCATATTAGCTGTTTCTGCCCTAAGCCATCAACCATTGCGTAAAATTGTCATAAATGATATGCAAAGCCAAGTAAATGTAGGCCCACCAATTTTCCTTCTATCTTCTTCCTTTCATTCATTCCTTTTCCTTATTTCACCTCTCATCTACTATAACTCCTAATTTGTCCTAGTCAAGCAATGTGTTACACTCCTTCCCACGATTTTGTTATACTTTCATAATCAAAATCTGTGTCACAAAAATATAAATGTAGACAGAAAACAAAGTTTAGTAAACACTACTATAAATGATCTGTGAGGATAAATTTGAAAAATCTGCTAAGAGCCTTAAACATATTAATAAAGAAAAAATATTGAAACTTTTGACTCTGAAACACCATGAAATTACCAAGACCTTTGTCATTACTCTTATCATATAATCATACTGCTCTCAGACTTGGGCTATGAAACTTCCAAGATTTTCATTTGGCTTTTTCTTACCTCAATCTAAAGAATGAGGTTTTTGAGATCAGAACTGCAACAGTTGAAAGGTATGTGACAAGGCTTTTTAAAGAGATAAAACTTAAAAAACATACATCTATCTTTGATAATTAACTTCAGCTTTTAGTCTTAGAGAATTTAAGAATGCAGTAAGATTAAACCAGACTTTAAAGGTCTTCTTAAAGTTTTCAGAATATTATGTTTTCCTATATAGCAAGCATATTTAAATTTGAACCAAAACTTAGTTTAAACTTTTAAACTAACCTCCACATTCAAATATTATTTGGAAACTAAAATCCCTTTTCTAAAACCCAATGGAAAGAGGAAGTAAGTTTTATTCTTTTTCAGAGCTGACTGCAGTCTAAGTTTTTAACCTCAATAACATACATTATCATTACCATTCTAATACATCTCCAGACCACCACTATTAAGATGCTAGTTTTGTTCCCTTACACACAGCTAAACAATAATCAAGTTCTTAATTTTATAATAACGACATTTAAAAACACATTTCAACTTTAACTTCATATGAAAAATTAATACACATTACCTTTTGGCAAGCTTTGCATAGTAATATCATTTTCTGAATTTTCATTAGAAGCATCTTCATTTACAGTTTCATCCAAAGGTTTTTCATCATCAGATTCAACATACTTTGTCACAATTGAAGGTTTCCTATGAAAGAATTAAGTCCACAGAATTATGGGCATTTCTTACAATTGGAAAACTACCCAAAGAACATGTTATATTGAACAGTGGCTCTTAACCAGAAATACACATCAGACTCACCTGGGGAAGCACACATCTCTGTACCGTATTACAGAAAATTAGGACTCAGTAGGTCTGGGGTAGGACCATGGTATGTTCATTCTGAAAAAGCTACCGGGGGGATCATGAAGGGAACTCCTCTTTACAAATCACCACTTTAGAGAATAAGTTAATAACAAGCAAGTTGTGTTTATTAAGAGACATTCCTACTGGTAAGAGACAACAAATGCCCAATACAATAAACTGTGAACTTCTAATCAAATCTATACTCCACAGTATATTATGCTTTATAGTATGATTGAAGTAGTTTAGGTCCTTATATACAATTTGTTTTGACAATTTAACACAGAAAAGTATTTTTACCACTCTTTGATCTTCTTATAACTTCCTCATAATTATAATGGCTATCTTTCCCCATCCTGAACAATTTCACATAATCCTAAAAAACGCATTATTGCCTCATGAGATATTCATTTCATTTTCTCCTCTGTCCTTTGAGCACATATATATATGATCTAAAAGAAATAATCTATGTTTTGCAAGGGCCACTAATGCATAATAAATCTTCCTTGGAAAATTCCAGTAAATTTCAAAGTAAGAATGAATCAATAACTGAAGTTAATTGATGGATACAAGAGGATTCATTACACTGTACTGTCCAGTTTTTAATGTGTACATTTATATAAAACAGTTTACTTAATTAGAACAAGAGTGCTTGAAATAAGTTTAGAAAAGATTATTATTCTTAGAAAAAGAAAATAAAACATCCTGAAAACGTTTTCCCTTCAGTATCAACCAACCTTTTTGATCGTGACGATCCCGATGATTTGGATTTTTCCAAAGAGCTAGCTCCCTAAATGTGAGAAATAAATTTAAAAGTGAATACAATTATCAAAGAAACATCCCTACAATTAACTGTTTCCCTTTACCAAGATCTCTGATATAGTGATATAAAGAGTATTACTTTTATGCCTAAAACATTTTTATAAAAGGAACTTCAAAAACTAATTCATTTATTCTCAGGCTTCCTTAGATTAAGATTAATTTTCTGGTTCATTTTTTAAATTAAATTATTACTGTTGAATTTTGTAGGGTAGGTAATAATGCACTGCTCTATCATGATTTTTGCCCAAGTCAACAAAGACAAAATAAAGGTATAGAAGTAATCAGATCACAACAGACAGGGAGTTTTGAGGATGTAAAAAAATGTGTCATTTTCTCTATCCCAACATATGGCACAAAGTACCTTCTATAATTCTCTTTGAGATACTAAATTTACCTTCATTGTGCCAGTAATAATCAGTATATTTCTTGAATTAAATTTTTTATACTAGGTGGAAAAAATCTCAAAACTATGCCTGGGTATCCCAGGTAAAGGACCTCAGAATGGGTTCCTATAATAATGCTTAAGATACTCTAAATATCCAGTTTTGAGAACTCTCAGAACCATGGAGTCATGTTCATAAACAATCACCTTGAGTGTCACTACTGCAATATAATAACGTTCAAATACCTATCTGTTAGCAAGCCTTTAGTTGTCTAACTTTAGGTATATTGCTAAAGTGAAATACACAACTTTAGGTATATTGCTAAAGTGAAACACACAATGAACACCTTCTAAAAAAAAAACTATGCAAAATGAAGTATCATAATAGTTGGGTACAACAATAAACTTAAACACATGCATGTACTAAACAGAAGCAATTTGATTATATACACTCTAGTTAGTTATTAATAATTAATAAATATATTTTAGATGTTTCAAATTAGTCTCACCTCTTCCTTGCTGTTTTCCATCATATCCGAGTTATTTCCAGAACCACTGTTTTTTTCTTAAAAGAGAAGAAATAAAAACTTTATTTATCTCTTCAAAGCATCATGAAACAGAACACCAATATCTGCAACTCCATGAACCCATTTTTCAATCTATGAAGTACAACAGTACTAGTAATACATTATTCACATTAAAATATTCCTAAAAGAAACCTTCTTACACTGTTGGTGAGAATGCAAAATGGTGCAGCCACTCTGGAAAATAGTATGGAGATTCCTCGAAAAGTTAAAAAAAAGTTTTAAAAAAGTTAAAAATACGACCCAGCAATCAATTGTACTACTAGGTATTTACCCAAAGGATACAAAAATACAGATTTGAAGGGGTACATGTACCCTGATGTCTGTAGCAACATTAACAATAATCAAACTAAGGAAAAACCCCAAATGTACATGTACACACACACACACACACACACACACACACACACACGAATACTACTCAGTCATCAAAAAGAATGAAATCTTCCCATTTACATCAATATGGATGGAACTAGAGGAATATTATGCTAAGCCAAATAAATCAGAGAAAGACATACCACATGATTTAACTTCTATGTGGAATTTAAGAAACAAAACAGATGAACATAGGGGAAGGGGGGAAAAAGAGACAGAGAAGCAAACCATAATGCAGAGAATAAACTGAGGGTTGATGGAGGGAGGTGGGTGAGGGATAGGCTAAATGTGTGATGGGGATTAAGGAGGGCACTTGCTATTATGAGCACTGGGTGTTATATGTAAGTGATGAATCACTAAATTCTACTCCTGAAATCATTATTACACTATATATTAACTAACTAGAATTTAAATAAAAATTTAAAAAAGAAAAAAATATTCCTAGAAGAATATTCTCACTAGAATCACTCTCTTATCACACTAACTCCTTCTTAAAAAGCACTAAATTTCTAAAAATAGTAGGTTTGGCATCAAAACACTTCCTAGTGTAATTTTCTTTTTTTTAAGTTTATTTATTTACTCTGAGAGACAGAGACAGCACAAGTGGGGGAGGGGCAGAGAGAGAGAGAGAGAGAGGGAATCCCAAGCAGACTCCATGCTGCCAGCACAAAGCCCGAGGTGGGGCTCAAACCCACGAAACCATGAGATCATGACCTGAGCCAAAACTATGAGATCATGACCTGAGCCAAAACCAAGACTCAGATGCTTAACTAAGCCACCCAGGCGCCTCCTTACTGTAATATTCTAAGATATTTTCTCTTAAAAGAAAACTTAACCTCTATCTTCTACTAACAATAAAATCATATTATTTCCCTTCACCTAAGACAATGGAAAAATAACAAATCTAAAGGAGGCAGAGGAAAATAAATAATAAAGATGAGAGCTAAAGTTAATGAAACAGAATTAGGAAAATAAAAATCACTGAAACCAAAAGTTAGTTCTTTGAAAAGCTGAATGAAATCAACAAACCTGAATCTAAATTGACCAAGAAAAAAGAGAAAAATTCAAATTACTAGAATCAGAAAGTAAAGAGAGACATTACTATTTACCTTAAAGAAATAAAAGGATTATAAAGAAATATCATGAACAATTTAAGGCCAAAATATTAGATAACAAAATATGGAAAAGTTCCTAAACACACACAAGCTAACAAAACTGACTAAAGAAGAGAGTGTGAATAGATTTATAACTGAAGAGCCTGAATTAGTAATCAAAAAACTACCAACAAAGAAAAAGCAAAGGTCCAGATGTCTTCACCACTGAAATATATCAAGCATTCAAAAAAAGTATTCTTGATGCACCTGAGTGGCTCAGTCAGTTAAACATCTGACTCTTGATTTTAGTTCAAGTCATGATCTCCTGGTTCATGGGTCTGAGCCCCACATCAGGCTCTGTGCTGACAGTACAGAGCGTGCTTGGGATTCTCTCTTTCCCTCTCTCTGGCCCTTCCCTGTTCACACACTCTCTCTCTCAAAATAAATAAACATAAAAATAAAGAATTTTTCACAAACTATTCCAATAAAAAAAGGTGGGATACTTCCAATAAAAAAAGTATGGGATACTCATACATGTATATGAGACCAGTATCAAACCAAAACCAGAAAAGTTACCACAAAAAGAGAAATCTACAGAACACTATCACAAATACAGACAGAAAAGTCCTCAACAAAATACTAGCACACTTCAGAATAAAAGACAAGTCTTTCTCCCACAGACTAGGAAAAAACATCTGCACAAGATCTGATAAAGGACTATTATCTAAAAGATACAAAGAACTCAACAATAATAAACAACATGATTAGAAATGGGCAAAGATCTGAAGACATCTTACCAAAGACAGAACACAGGTGGCAGATAAGCATACGAAAAGATACTCTACATCATATGTCATGAAGGAGCTAGAAATTAAAACAATCAGATAACACCGCAAAATCAATCAATGGACAGATGCAGAACACTGACAACACCAAATGCTGGTGAGGATGTGGAACAACAGGAATTCTCATTTGACTACTGTTGGGAATGTAAAAATGGTACAACCACTTTGGAAGATATTAGGGCAGTTTCTTACAAAACTAACCATTCTCTTATCATATGATCCAGCAATCACACTCCTTGATATTTATTCAAAAAAAAGATGAAAATGAAGTCCACTCAAAAATCTGCATATTGGGTGCATCTGGGTGGCTCAGTCGGGTAAATATTCAACTTTGGCTCAGGTCATGATCTCATAGTTCAGGAGTTCCAGCCCTGCATTGGGCTCTCTACTGTCAGGGCAGAGCCTGCTTCAGATCCTGTCTCCCTGTCTCTCTGCCCCTTCCCAGCTCTCTCATGCAGGCACTCTCTTGCTCTTGCTCTCGCTCTCTCTCTCAAAAAAAATAAAAAAAAATATTAACAATCTGCACACAGATGCTTATGAACACCTTTATTTTACATAAACAACCTTGGTAATTTATATAAACATTTTATAAGTAGCTTCATTCATAACTGTCAAAATACAGAAACAACCAACATATCTTTCAGAAGGTGAATGGGATAAACTAACCGTGGTACACCCAAACAATGGAGTATTATTCAGCACTAAGAAGAAATGACCATGCAGCCATGAAAAGAGATGGAGGAAACGAATGCACATTACCAAGTGAAAGAACCCAATCTGAAGAAGCCAACTATGTGACACTCTGGAAAAGGCAAAAGTATGTAAACAGTGGCTGCCAGGAGTTAAGGGGGAAGGAAGAATGGATAGATGGAACAGAGAATTTTTAGTGCAGTGAAACCAACCTGTATATTATTAGGGTAGATCCATGTCATTTTACATTTCTCAAAATCCTTAGAATGTACAACACCCAGAGTGAAATCTAATGCAAACTCTGCATTCTGGGTGATCATGACTTGTCAGTGTAGGTGCATCGATTGTAACAAATGTACAGCTGTGGTGCAGCCTATTGACAGTGGGGGAAGCTGTGCATGTATGGGGAGAAATACATAGGAAATCCTGCACTTTCCATTCCACTTTTCTGTGAAGCTAAAACTGCTCTCAAAAGTAAAATCTATTTTAAAAGACCCTAAAAAAAGGGATCATCCTCACCTATCTACAAAATATTCACAGGTTAACACCATACTAAGTGGTGAAAAACTGAATACTTTCCTAAGATCAGAAATAAGAAAGAAAATTCACTCTTGCCACTTATATTCAATATTGTAATGGAGTAGCCAGAGCGAGTTGTCAAGAGAAAGAAATAAAAGGCAGTAAGATTGAAAAGGAAGAAGTAAAACTATCTCTCTTTGGAGTTGATATTATCATATATATAGAAAATCTGTGGAATCCACCAAAAAACTATCAGAACTAGTAAAAGAGTTCAGAAAGATTGAAAATACTAGAACAGGGGCGCCTGGGTGGCTCAGTTGGTTAAGCGTCTGACTTTGGCTCAGGTCATGATCCCATGGCTTACGGGTTTGAGCCCTGTGTCGAGCTCTGTGCTAACAGCTCAGAGCCTGGAGCCTGCTTGGGATATTGTGTCTCTCTGTCTGTCCCTCCTCTATTCACGCTGTCTCTCTCTCTCTCAAAATAAATAAATAAACAACAAAAAAAGAAAAATACAAAAATATACAAATATCAATTGTATTTCTATTCACTTGTAAAAAATGACCTAAAAATAAAGAAAACAACCCAACTTAACATTAAGATGGCTATACTCCTCAAACTGATCTACCTACCTATGCAAACCCTGTCAGAATCCCAGCTGACTTCTTTCTAGAAATTGACTAGCTCATTTTAAAATTCACATAAAATTAAACAGGAAAAGCCAAAACAACTTTCAAAAGGAAAAACAAATAGGAAGGCTCACAATTTCAAAACTTAGTGTAAAACAATTTTAATAAATACAGTGCAATACTGGCTAAAGGATAGACATATAGATCAGTCAAAAAACATTGAAAGTCCAGAAATAAAACCACATATCTATGGTCAACTGATTTTCAATAAGGATGCCAAGACCCTTCGGTGGGGAAATAGAATCTTTTCAACAAATGATGCTAGTAGCATAACTATGTATCCACATGCAAAAAATGAACCTAGAGCCCTGCCTCACTCCACATACAAAAGTTAACTACAGGGGTGCCTGGGTGGCTCACTCAGTTTAGCGTCCCACTCTTGACTTCGGCTCAGGTCATGATTTCACAAGTTCGTTGAGTTCAGATAAAGCCCCACATCCCACTCTGCACTGACAGACTGGAGTTTGCTTGGGATTCTGTCTACCTCTCTCTCTGTCTCTCCCCCACTTGCTCTCTTTCTCTCTCTCTCTCTCAAAATAAATAAAAATAAACTTTAAAAAAAGTTAACTCCAAATGTATCAAACACGTAAATATAAAAGCTAAAGCTATAAAACTCTTAGAAGAAAATACAGGGGCAAATCTTTGTGACCTCAGATTTAGTAATGGATTCTTAGATATGACAACAAAAACATGAGCAACAAAAGGAAAATTAGATTACTTAGACTTTATCTAAATTAAAAGCTTTTATGTTTCAAAGAACATCATCAAGAAAATGAAAGACAACCAACAAAATGAAGGAAAAAATTTGCAAATCATATGTTTGAACCAAGTTTCCACTGAAAGATGAACAACAAACTAAATATGCTACATACATGTAATGGAATACTATTTGGCCTTAAAAAGGAAGGACAGAGGGGCGCCTAGTTGGCTCAGTCGGTTAAGCACCAGCTTCGGCTCAGGTCATGATCTCACGGTTCATGAATTCGAGCCCCACATCAGGCTCTGTGCTGACAGCTCAGAGCCTGGAGCCTGCTTCAGATTCTGTGTCTCCCTCTCTCTCTGCCCCTCCCCTGCTCACGCTCTGTCTCTCTCTCTCTCTCTCTCTCTCTCTCTCTCAAAAGGAAATAAACATT
>NW_024420424.1:6784606-6816551 GCF_014898765.1 Herpailurus yagouaroundi | reverse complement strand
TCTCTCTCTCTCTCTCTCTCTCTCTCTCTCAAAAGGAAATAAACATTAAAAAGAAAAAAAAACTTAAAAAAAGGGAAGAACATCTGGATACAGGCCACAACACTGATGAACCTTGAAGGCATTATGCTAAGTAAAATAGAACATCTGGATACAGGCCACAACATTGAAGGCATTATACTAAGTAAAATAAGCCAGACACAAAAGGACAAAACCTGAAGACCCCTCCCACTTATAGGAGGAGCCTAAAGTAGTCAAATTCATAGAGACAGAATGTAGAATGGTGGTTGCCAGAGGCTGGGGGAGAGAGGATTGGAAAGTTACTGCTTAATGGGTACAGAGTTTCATTTGATGAAGATGAAACGTTCTGGAGATGGATGGTGATGATGTTTGCGCAACCATGTGAATGTACTTAATGCCAGAGAATCGTACACTTAAAATTGGTTAAAATGGTAAATTTTATCATAATAAAAAGTCTGGATATATAAAGAATTCTTACAAATCAACGATAAAAAAACAAATACCAATTAAAAATTGGGCAAAGGATCTGAAAAGACAATTCTCCAAGGAAAATATATACAAATTACCAGTAAGCACATGAAAATATAGTCATCATCAGTCATCAGGCAAATGACAACCAAATCCAAAATGAGACACTACTTCACATGCACTAGGATAGCTAAAATCAAAAAGTCTGATAATATTGTTGGCATAGATACAGAGAAATCAGAATCCTCATATGTTGCTGGTGGGAATGTAAAGTGGTGCAGCCACTTTGGAAAACATTTTGGCATTTCCTCAAAAGATTTAACATAGTTACCATATAACCTAGCAATTCCACTCCTAAGTATGTACTCAAGAGAAATGAAAATATACTGCCAGACACAAACATGTTTACAAATGTTTATAGCAGCATTATTCATAATAGCCAAAATGTGGAAACAAGACAAATATCCATGAACAGATCAAACAAATGTCATATAAAAGAACATTATTTGGTCATAAAAAGGAATGAAGTACTAACTAACACATGCTACAACACAGATAATCCTTGAACACATTATACTAAGTGAAAGAAGCCAGTTAAAAAGGACCACATATTATACAATGCCACTGATAAGTCCAAAATAGGGAAATCCAAAAAGAAAGTAGATTAGTGGGGTTGTTTAAGGCTGGGGGGTATTTCTTTTGAGGTGATACAAATGTTATAAAATTGACTGTGGTGACGGTTACACATATCTGTGAAATACTAAAACTGCTAAATTGTATACTTTAAATGGGTGAATTTTATGGTATATAAATTATATCTCAATAACTGTTAAAAGTGTTATTAGTCGTTAAGGAAATGTTTTTTATGTGGTTTTACCCACAACAACATATCACTAAATCTCGACCAGCATATATAAAATTAAAAAGAAATTAGAGGTAACTCCAAATGCTGGTGTGGATGCAGAGAAATTGGATCACTCATACACTGCTTTGGCACTATTAAAATGGTGTGGCCCCTCTGGAAAACAGTTTATAGTTTAGAGTGTCGTAAACATGTAATCATCATATGACCAACAAACTGCACTCCCGGGCATTTATCCTGGAGATGTGAAAATGTATGTTCACACAAATGTTCACCAGCAGTTATATTTGTAATAGCTCAAATATGGAATCAACCCAGATGTCCTTTAACAGGTGAATGGTTAAGCAAACTGGAAGATCACTACACTGCAATAAAAAGGAAACAACTACAGATAATGCTACAATGCAGATGAATCTCTAGGGAATTAGGCTAAGTGAAAAAACTGAATCCCAACGTATATATACATAGGATTCCATTTATGTAACATGTTTTGAAATGGAGGACAGATTAGTGATTGCCAGGAATTAAACATAGGTAGGAGTCAGGCTAGAGAGGTTAGCATGATTATGAAAGGACAAGATGAGTAATCTGTGAGGGTGGATACACGACTGTGGCGGGGGTTGGGGGGGAGATTGTGAATTAATCCAAGTAACGGAATTGTACAAAACTTAATAAACCCACACAAGTACAAGGAAAACTGAGGAAATGTGAATCAGACTCATAGATATCAATAGCTTGATTATAATAATATAGTTTGGTAAAATATTACCATTATGGGGGCAGTGGGCAAAGTGTATACAAGGGCTCTGTATTATTTGTTACAACTGCAAAAAAAAAATTGCATGTGAATCTATAATTTTCTGAATATAAATGTCACTTTAAAAAACTGTCAGAAAACTAGGCATAGAGGGAAACATCTTCAATTTAGTAAAGTGTATTTACAAAAACCTTATATAGGGAAAAAATAGTTAACATAGAGGGAGGGAGGCAAACCACAAGAGACTCTTAAATACAGAGAAGAAACTGAGGATGGATAGGGGGTGAGGGAAAATGGGTGATGGGTATTGAGGAGGGCACTTGTTGGGACGAGCACTGGGTGTTGTATGTAAGCCAATTTGACAATAAATTATATTTTTAAAAAAGTTTTTTAAATAAAACCGCAAAAAAGATAACTATACAGTTTTATTGGAGAAAGGTTTTGAAGAGTAAGTGTTCCGTACACTTTTTATTTTTTAAGGTTTTCTCTTCCAAGATGGATAAATTCTATTAGTCTGTCATCAAATTCACTGACACTTCTATTCCTACCTTTACTCTGTCAAGTACAATGATTTGCTCAAAATTATATTTTTTAGTTCTATAATTTCAAAATGGGTTTTTATAGTTTTTATGTCTGTGCTAAGATTTCCTATATATGTCTATTCATCATAAATGTATTTGCTTTTTTGTGCTTGTGCATAGTTTAAAAGCTGTTTTAATATTCTTGTCTGCTAATAGCAACATTTGAGTTGTCTGTAGACTGGTCTCTAATGATTACCTTTCTACTTCAAAACTTCTTCTATTGGATTGCATACTGTTCATTTTGAAAGATACAGTGAAGACACTGCATCCCATTATGTTCCTCCAAACAGTTGATATTTCTGTTATTGGGAGATATTAGCTGAAATCAAACCCCAAAATATTTACGCTGTACTAAAAGCAACTAAAATTTTTCTACTGTTCTTTTTAACCCTACCTGAGCTGCCTGAAATCTGGGCTGCACTTGAATAATTCAATCACAAACATGGTTGGAGTTCTTGCAGCTTCTGGAGCTCCCAATCTGTAGCTCTCTTCTAAATGGAACCTTCCCCTCTTTTTACAAAAGCTGCTACAGTCTGGCATAAAAAAAGACTCTCAGATCAATGGAACAGAATGGAGAACCCAGAAATGGACCCACAAACATATGGCCAACTAATCTTTGACAAAGCAGGAAGGAATAGCCAATGGAATAAAGACAGTCTGTCTCTTCAGCAAGTGGTGCTGGGAAAAATGGACAGCAACATGCAGAAGAATGAACCTGGACCACTTTCTTACACCATACACAAAAATAAACTCAAAATGGATGAAAGACCTCAATGTAAGACAGGAAGCCATCAAAATCTTCAAGGAAAAAGCAGGCAAAAAACTCTTTGATCCTGGTTGCAGCAACTCAACACGTCTCTGGAGGCAAGGGAAACAAAAGCAAAAATGAACTATTGGGACCTCCTCAAAATAAAAAGCTACTGCACAGCAAAGGAAACAATCAGCAAAACTAAAAGGCAACCGACAGAATGGGAGAAGATATTTGTAAATGACATATCAGATAAAGGGTTAGTATCCAAAATCTATAAAGAACTACTCAAACTCAACACCCAAAAAACAAATAATCCAGTGAAGAAATGGGCAAAAGACATGAATAGACACTTCTCCAAAGAAGACATCCAGATGGCCAACCGACACATGAAAAAATCCTCAACATCACTCACCATCAGAGAAATACAAATCAAAAGCACAATGAGGGGCGCCTGTGTGGCTCAGTTGGTTGAGCGTCCAACTTCGGCTCAGGTCATGATCTCATAGCTTGTGAGTTCGAGCCCCGCGATGGGGTCTGTGCTGACAGCTCAGAGCCTGAAGCCTGCTTTGAATTCTGTGTCTCCCTCTCTCTCTGCCCCTAACCCACTCGCATTCTTCTCTGTCTCTCTCAAAAATAAATAAACATTAAAAAAATTTAAAAGCACAATGAGATACCACCTCACACCTGTCAGAATGGCTAGCATTAACAACTCAGGCAACAACAGATGTTGGCAAGGATGCGGAGAGAAAGGATCTCTTTTGCATTGCTGGTAGGAATGCAAACTGGTACAGCCACTCTAGAAAACAGTATGGAGGTTCCTCAAAAAATTAAAAATAGAACTACCCTACGACCCAGCAACTGCGCTACTAGGTATTTACCCAAGGGATACAGATATGCTGTTTCAAAGGGACATATGCACCCCCATGTTTATAACAGCACTATAAACAATAGCCAAAGTAGGGAAACAGCCCAAATGTCCATCGATGGATGAATGGATAAAGAAAATGTGGTGTACATATGCAATGGAGTATTACTCAGCAATCAAAAAGAATGAAATCTTGCCATTTGCAACTACATGGATGGAACTGGAGGGTATAATGCTAAGTGAAATTAGTCAGAGAAAGACAAAAATCATATGACTTCACTCATAAGAGGACTTTAAGATACAAAACAGATGAACTTAAGGGAAGGGAAGCAAAAATAATATAAAAACAGGGAGGGGAACAAAACATAAGAGACTCAAATATGGAGAACAAACAGAGGGTTGTTGGAGGAGTTGTGGGAGGGTAGATGGGCTAAATGGGTAAGGGACATTAAGGAAACTACTCCTGAAATCACTGTTGCACTATATGCTAACTAATTTGGATGTAAATTAAAAAAATAAAATTAAAAAAAAAAGCTGCTAGGGTCTCTAAATTTCGTTATACCTTATCCAACAAGAATGCAGATTACTATCCAAGTCTTAACTGACACCAATTGAGCTACCTGGCACTTTCCTTAAGGAAAAAAGGCTTAACAATTGGAAATTCACTACTGGTATTTCCTTCTTCCACGTGTTAACTCCCCTCCCATTTATGTCTGCTTTTTGTCACTGGCCGTTCCTTCACATAACTGTTTTCAGTATCTTGGTCAGTTTGTAACTGGTATCTGTGGGAAATAATGTGCTTATGCAAATAAGCTAGTCTGCCACCAAACAATATACATCATTTGTAGAAGAGAATTCTAAACAATTCTAAACAATGGTTGGCAAATTTGAAACTAGGTGAATACCATGAGGACTGAGCAAATGAGTATAAAAAATGGAGGATAACAGGGCCAGATTTCTGTGTTACAGAAAGAAGTTAAAATATAAAAAGAGGAAGACTACAATGAAATCTATGGTACAAATTACAATTAAAAGTATCAATATCAACTTGGGGAGAAGATGATATAGAGTAGGAGGATCCTAAACTCACCTCCACCTACGGATACACCTCAATAGCACCCACATCAGTGTAAATAACACGGAAAATGACCCAAACACTGCCAAAACAGACTCTCCACCACAATCATAGAGAATACGCCACATCAAAAGTGATAGAAAGGATGCAGACATGGTTAGTAACCAAAGTGACCCAAGAGACTGCAGGAAGAAGGGAAACTGCAAACACAGAGAAGGGATAAGAGCAGAACCCACACCAGGCTCCCCAGGCATGGGGGACCTGCACTGGAAAGGCAAATCCCCCATATAACATTTGGCTTGAAAAGGTGAGGAACTTAACATTGTAACTTTTTATAACCAGTGGGCCTCAACACTTTGAACTTTAAAAATCAGCAGGCTTGGCTCTGGGAAAACCAGAGGGCAAAAGGAAACTGAGTCCCCACCCTTAAAAGGGCCAGCATAACAAACAACCCTGCTGAGATATCACATAGAACCAGCAGTTTAAAAAACACCTGGGGGGGGCGCCTGGGTGGCGCAGTCGGTTAAGCGTCCGACTTCAGCCAGGTCACGATCTTGCGGTCCGTGAGTTCGAGCCCCGCGTCGGGCTCTGGGCTGATGGCTCAGAGCCTGGAGCCTGTTTCCGATTCTGTGTCTCCCTCTCTCTCTGCCCCTCCCCCGTTCATGCTCTGTCTCTCTCTGTCCCAAAAATAAATAAACGTTGAAAAAAAAAAATTTAAAAAAAAAAATAAATAAATAAAAAATAAAAAACACCTGGGGTATACAGGAAGAAGATTTATTTATTTATTTACTAATCTCAGAACCTGCACAGAAGGCACAGGGATCTTTCAGAGACTATTCTAAGAAAAGAATGGGCAGGCACCATTTTCCTCCCCAACCCCCAGTCCAGATACCCGGACACTTTCGGGAACTAGTGAACACTCTTGGGACCAGTGAATACTCTCCACCTAGCTTGCAAACAGCACACCATGCCCTCCACAAGAGTTCTGCAATGTAGCTCCAGGTCCTCTCCAGAGCAGATTAGTGCGTAACTTGCTAATACCATGAACCCTACCCACACCACTACCTTTCCTGCCAATCTACCCTATTTGACACAATCCCAGCAAGAGTCCACCTAGAGTGGCACCGTAAAACTGGCATTGTGCAAGCAGACCTAACAGTGGCTAGAACCAATACAAAGTGACTCATGCCCTGGGGAGAAGGACAAATAACCACACAGCCCAGTTCAACTGTGGCACCATCAGAGGGCTGAGGGCAGACAGCTGGCTGATGACAGGCCCTGCACACTGATGTAAGTCTCAGGGGACAACACAAGGAGAGTATTCTGTAGTTGAGTTCAGAGGGTACCCTGCAAATGTCTCATAGCAGGAGCCATTCCCAGACTGGCCCACTGACAACACAGGGACCAAACTCTGCCCATAGGAGGCAAAGGGAGCTTTGCATCTAACTGCACTGAAAAAAAATGTGGCTCAGCCACAACAATAGTGTGCAAACAACATATATACAGGAGACACCCCCAAAACTCAAGGTTCTGGTGAACAGGGGACACCGCACTACGCGGAACTACAGGACGTCTTCCTTATAAGGCCATTACTTACAAGCATAAGATACATTGACTTTCCTAACACACAGAGTTAGACAAAATGAGCAGAAAGAAGAATATGCCCCAAATGAAAAAAAAACCTGACAGGTAGAGAGGCAAGTGAAATGGAGATAAGTAATATGGCTAACAGAGAATTTAAACAAATGGTCCTAGAGATACTTACTGGAATTGAGAAAAGAGTAGACAATCTCAAGGAGACCCTCTACAAAGAAATAAAATATAAGAAAGAATGGGGTGCCTGAGTGGTTCGGTTAGGCGTCTGACTCTTGATTTTGGCCCAGGTCATGATCTCTCAGTTCGTGAGATATCGGAGATATCTGCACTAACAGCACAAAGCCTGCTTGAGATTCTCTCACTCCCTCTCTGCCCCTCCCCCGCTCACATTCTCATTTTCTCTCTCTCTCAAAATAAATAAACTTAAAAAATAAAAATAATAAAGAACCAAGCAGAGATGAAAAACTCAATAACTGAAATTAAAAATACACGAGGAGGGAATAAATAGTACACTGGAGGATGCAGAAAATGGATTAGTGACCTGGAAGACAGAGTAATAGAAGGCAGTCAAGCTGAACAAAAGAAAGTAAAAAATTTAAAAAATGAGAATAGATTAAAGGAACTCAGGAACACCATCAAGCATAATAACATTTACATAATAGGGATTCCAGAAAGAGAAGAAAGATAAAATGGGGTAGAAAGTTTATCTGAAGAAATAATAGCTGAAAAATTACCAAATGTGGGGAAAGAAACAAAAATCCAGATACACGAGGCACAGAGAACACCCCCAAAGTCAACCCAAGAAGGTCTACACCAAGACAAACGTAATTAAAATGGCAAAAAGTAGTGATAAAGAGAGGATTTTAAAATGAACAGGAGAAAGCAGGTACATTCAAGGGAAACACCATAAGGCTATCAGCTGATTTTTCAGCAAAAACACCGAAGGCCAAAACTAGGTGGCATGATTTAATCAAAGTGCTGAAAGGAAAAACCCTGCAAACAAGAATATTCTACCAGCAATGCTATCATTCAGAGTAGGAAACAAAGTTTCCAGACCAACAAAAAATTAAAGGAATTCATCACCACTAAACCAGTCTTACAAAAAATATTAAAGGGTATAATCTGAGTGGGAAGATTACATCGTAAGTAAGATAAAGAAAAAGAGGAAGCACAAAAGCAGTAAAATTAAGTACATCTATAAAAATCAGTCAAAGGATTCACAAAACAAAAGAATGTAAAATAAGACACCATATATCTAAAACATAGGGGTGGGGAGAAAAAAGTAAAATTTCAGTGCTTTCGGTAGTGGTTCAAAATTAAGCAACCACCAACTTAATATAGACTGCTATATGCAGAGGATGTTATATATAAACATAATGATAGCCACAAATCAAAAGCTGGTAACAGATATGCAAAACATAAAAAGAAAGCAATCAAAGCACGTCACTAATGAAAGGAAGCAAACAATGAGAGAGCAAGAGAAAAAAAAACACAAAAACAACCGTATAATAACAAAATGTCAATAAATACATACCTATCGATAATTACTTTGAATATAAATTGACTAAATGCTCCAATCAAAACAAATCGGGTAACAAAATGGATAACAAAGCAAGATCCATCTGTGTGCTGCCTACAAAAGACTCATTTCAGACCTAAAGACACATGCATGTTGAAGGTGAATGGATGCAAACACTTATATGAATGGAAGTGAAAAGAAAGCTAGGGTAGCAGTATTTATATACATCAAAATAGACTTTAAAACAAAGACTGTAACAAGAGACAAAAAAGGACACAACATGATCATGAAGGGAAAAATTCAACAAGAAAACGTTAACAATTGCAAATATGTATTAACCCAACATGATAGCATCCCAAAGCACAAAGCAGCCAATAACAAACAAAGGAAGTAACTGACAGTAACACAATAATAGTAAGGGACTTCAACTCCCAACTTACATCAATAGATAGATCATCCAAACAAAAAATAAAATCAGAAAGTAACCAATGGCTTTGAAGGACACACTGGACCAGATGAATCTAACAAGTATGTCCAGAACATTCCATCCTAAAACTACAGAATACAGATTCTTTTCATATACACATAGAATATTCCCCACACAACAGATCATGTGTTAGGCCACAAAACAAGTTTCAAAAACATCAAAAAGATGGGGGCGCCTGGGTAGCTCAGTCAGCTGAGTGACTGTTGATCAGCTCAGGTCATGATCTCACATTTCGTGGGTTCAAGTCCAGTGTCAGGTTTTGCACTATCAGCACAGAGCCTACTTAGGGTTCTCTCTCTCCTCCTCTCTGTGCCCCTCCCTCACTAGCGTTATCTCTCTATCTCAAAATAAATAAGTAAACTTAAAAAGAAAAGATGAAGTCATACCATGCATCTTTTCCAAACACTATGAAACTAGAAATTAACCACAAGAAAAAAATCTGGAGAACACATAAACACATGGAGATTAAATAACATGCTAATAAACAATAAGTAGGTCAACCAAGAAATTAAAGAGGAAATAAAAACAAATGAAAATAAAAACACAATGGTCCAAAATCTTTCACATGCAGCAAAAGATGTTCCAAGAGGAAAGTTTATGGCAAAACAGGCCTACCTTAAGAGGTAAGAAAAATCTAAAATAAAAAACCTAAACTTATACCTAACGGAGCTAAGAAAAAAAAAAAAAAATCACAAATGAAACCCAAAACAGGTAAAAGGAAGGAAATAAAAAATAAGAGCAGAAACAAACAAAAAAGAAACTAAAAAAACAATACAACACATCAATGAAACCATAAGCTGGTTGTATGAAAAGATTAACAAAATTGATAAACCTTTATCCAGACTCATCAAAAAATAAAGAGAACTCAAAATTAGAAAAGAGGAGAAATAAAAAAGCAACTGAACAGAAATACAAAGGATTAGAATAGTATGAAAAAGTATATGACAACAAATTCGTACAACCTAGAGGAAATGGATAAATTCCTAGAAACATATAACCTCCCAAAATTGAATCAGGAGAAGTAAAACTGAATTTGAGAAGACTAATTACCAGCAGTAAGGTTGAATCAGTATTCAAAAAACAACCAACAAACAAAAGTCCAGGACCAGATGATGTCACAGGTGAATTCTACCAAACATTTAAAGAGTTTAGGTGTGCCTGGGTGACTCAGTCGACTGAGCGTCTGACTTGGGCTCAGGTCATGATCTTGCGGTCCATGAGTTCGAGCCCCACCCCGGGCTCTGTGCTGACAGCTCAGAGCCTGGAGCCTGCTTTGGAGTCTGTGTCTCCCTCTCTCTCTGCCCCTCCCCCACTCATGGTCGCTCGCTCTCTCTCTCTCTCTCTCTCTCTCTCTCTCTGTCAAAAATAAACATTAAAAAAATAATAATAAAACAATAAAGAGTTTAATACCAGGTTACCCAGGTAGCTCAGTTAAGCGTCGACTCTTGGTTTTGGCTTGAGTCATGAACTCACAGTTTTGAGTTAGAGCCCCACGTCGGGCTATGTGCTAACATTTCGGAGCCTGCATGGAATTCTCTCTCTCCCTCTTTCTCTTCCCCAGCCCCACTTTCTCTCCTTCTCAAAATAAACTTTAGAAAAAATTTTAAGGGACACCTGAGTGGCTCAGTCAGCTGAGCATCTGACTTCAGCTCAGGTCATGATCTCATCGCTCATGAGTTTGAGCCCCGCGTCAGGCTCTCTGCTGACAGCACGGAGCCTGCTTCGGTTCCTGTCTCCCTCTCTCTGCCTCTCCCCAGCTAGTGCTTTCTCTATGTCTCAAAAATAAATAAAAACATCAAAAATGGGGCGCCTGGGTGGCTCAGTTGGTTAAGCGTCCAACTTCGGCTCAGGTCATGATGCTGCGGTTTGTGCGTTCGGGCCCCACGTCAGCTTCTGTGCTGACAGCTTGCTCAGAGCCTGGAGCCTGCTCCGGATTCTGTCTCCCTTTCTCTCTGCCCCTCCCCTGCTCACACTCTGTATCTGTCAAAAATAAATAAACATTAAAAAAATTTTTTAAAGAGTTTAATACCTATTCTTCTCAAACTATTCCAAAAAATAAAAGAAAGAAAGCTTCCAATTTCATTCTATAAGGCCAGTGTTAACTCTGATACCAAAACCATATAAAGATACCACTAAAAAAAAAAGAACTAAAGGCCAATATCCCCACTGAACATAGATGCAAAAATCTCTCAACAAAATATTAGCAAACTGAATCCCAATAATACATTTAAAAATTCGTTCACCATGATCAGGCAGGATTTATTCCTGGAATGCAAGTGTGGTTCAATATTCACAAATCAATTAACATGATATATCACATTCACAAGAGAAAGGATTAAAAAATATGATAATTTCAAAAGATGCAAAAAATGTCTGACAAAGTACAACATCCATTCATGACAAAAATCCTCAACAAAGTAGCTTTAGAGGAAACAAACCTCAAAAATAACAAAGGCCATTTATGAGAAACCCGCAGCTAACTGTGGAAAGGGGAGCTTTTCCCCTAAGGTCAGGAATAAGACAAGGATGCCTTGCACTTTTATTCAACATAGTACAAGACGTCCTAGCCGGGGTGCCTGGGTGGCTCAGTCGGTTAAATGTCAGACTTCAGCTCAGGTCACAATCTCAGTCTGTGAGTTCGAGCCCCGCGACGGGCTCTGTGCTGACAGCTCAGAGCCTGGAGCCATCTTTGGATTCTGTGTCTCCCTCTCTCTCTGCCCCTCCCCTTCTCATGTTCTGTCTCTGTCTCAAAAATAAATAAAAACATTTTAAAAAATTAAAAAAAAAGAAGTCCTAGCCACAGCAATCAGACAACAAAAAGAAAGAAAAGGCACCCAAACTGTTAGGAAGAAGTAAAATTTTCACTATTAGCAGATAATATGATACTTTCTAGAGGAAACCCTAAAGACTCCAACAAAAAAAACTACTAGAACTGATATAAGAATTCATTAAAGTCTCAGGATACAAAATCAATCTACAGAAATCTGTTGCATTTCTACACAATAATAATGAAGTACAAAAAAAAAAAGATTAAGAAAATAATCCCACTGACAATTTTACCAAAAACAAGAAGATACCTAGGAATAAACCTAAACAAAGAGTTAAAAGATCTGTACTCTGAAATCTACAGAACACTCATGAAAGAAGTTGAAGAGGACACAAAGAAATGGAAAAACATTCCATACTCATGGAATGGAAACAAATATTGTTTTTTTTTCCCCAAGTTCACGTCAGACGGGTAACGTGCCAAGGTGGTAACAAAGGTTTAGGGGAGGCACATACCACACAATGGTGTGAATACCCAATCATCATGCTTATCAACTACAAAAGGTTCCAGAACAAATACTATTAAAATGTCTATATTACTCAAAGCAATCTACATGTTTAATGCAATCCCAAATAACCAAGAGCATTTTTCATAGAACTAGAAAGAACATTCCTAAAATTTGTATGGAACCACAGAAGTCCCTGAATAACTAAAGCAATCTTGAAAAAGAAGAACAAAACTAGAGATATCACAACCCCAGATTTCAAGATATGCTACAAAGCTGTAGTAATCAAAAACAGTATGGTACTTCCATAAAAACAAATACATAGATCAATGGAACAAGACAGCCCAAAAATAAATCCAAGATTATATGGTTAATTTTCATATAAAGGAGGCAAGAATATGCAATGGGAAAAAAAACAGCCTCTTCAACAAATGATGCTGGGAAAATTGGACACCTATATGCAGAAGAATTAAACTGGAACACTTTCTGACACCATAAACAGAAATAAACTCAAAATGGATTAAAGATCTAAATGTGAGACCTGAAACTATAAAAATCCTAGAAAAGTGCACAGGCAGTAATTTCTCTGAGATCCACCATAACAACACTTTTCTAGAGGTCTTCCAAGGCACTTGTTTCCTGTGTAATACAATCACACAGAAAACAAAAGCAAAAATAAACTATTGGGACTACATCAAAATAAAATCCTTCTGCACAGCAAAGAAAACAATCAACAAAACTAAAAGACAACCTACTGAATAGGAGAAGACATTTGAAAATGACATATCCAATAAAGGGTTAATATACAAAATATGTAAAGAACTTACACAACTCGGGGCACCTGGGTGGCACAGTCGGTTAAACGTCCAACTTTGCCTCAGGTCATGATCTCACAGCTCATGAGTTCGAGCCCCACATCGGGCTCTGAGCTGACAGCTCAGAGCCTGGAGCCTGCTTCAGATTCTGTCTCCCTTTCTCTCTCTCTCTCTCTCTCTCTCTCTCTCTCTCTCTCTCTCTCAAATACATAAACATTTAAAAAGTGTTAAATTGTTAATGTTTTATTTATTTTTGAGAAAGAAACAGAGTACAAGCAGGGGAGGGGCAGAGAGAGAGAGGGAGACACAGAATCCAAAGAAGGCTGCAGGCTCTGAGTTGTCAGAACAGAGCCCAACACGAGGCTCCAACTCATGAACCACAAGATCATGACCTGAGCTGAAGTCAGATGCTTAACTGATTGAGCCACCCAGGTGCCCAAACATTAAAAAAATTTAAAAAAAAAAAAAAAGAACTTACACAAATCAACACCAAAAAAAAAAAAAAAACTACACAATAATCCAATTTTTTAAAAATGGGCAGAAGACACGAACAGACATTTTTCCAAAGACAGAGATGGCCAACATGAAAAGATGCTCAACATCATTCATCATCAGGGAAATGCAAATTAAAACCACAATGAGATATCACCTCACACTTGTCAGAATGGCTGAAATTTATTTTTTTTTAATTTTTTTTTTTAACGTTTATTTATTTTTTTGGGACAGAGAGAGACAGAGCATGAACGGGGGAGGGGCAGAGAGAGAGGGAGACACAGAATCGGAAACAGGGTCCAGGCTCTGAGCCATCAGCCCAGAGCCCGACGCGGGGCTCGAACTCACGGACCGCGAGATCGTGACCTGGCTGAAGTCGGACGCTTAACCGACTGCGCCACCCAGGCGCCCCCAGAATGGCTGAAATTTAAAACATGAGAAACCACAAGTGTTTGCTAGGATATGAAGAAAAAGGTACACTTGTGCACTGTTGCTGGGAATGGAAACTGGTACAGCCACTATGTAAAACCATATAGAGGTTCCTCAAAAATTAATAATACAATCACCATATGCTCCAGTAATTCCACTACTGGGTATTTACCAAAAAAATATATAAAAACACTAACTTGAAAAGATATGCACACACCTATGTTTATTGGAGTATTATTTACAATACCCAATATATGGAAGCAACCCAATGTCCATCAATAGATGAATGGATAAAGACAATGTGGTACGTATATACAATGGAATATCACTCAGCCATAAAAAAGAATGAAATCTTACCATGTGCAACAACATGGATGATCTAGAGGGTATAGTATTAAGCAAATAAGTCAAAGAAAGACAAATACCATATGATTTCACTCATATGTGGAACTAAAGAAAACAAAGAAAAAAAGTGACAAACAAATGACTCTTAAACATAGAGAATAAACTGGTGTTTACCAGAGGAGAGATGGGTAGATGAAGTAAGTAAAGGAGACTAAGAGTACTCTTAATGTAAAGAATTGTGGAATCACTATATTGTACACCTGAAAATAATATAAAACTGCATGTTAATTATATCAGAATTTAAAAATTAATTTAAAAAATAAGAATGTCAAAATCAACTTATGAAAACAGAATACATATATCCACTTTCTCTGTGAAAGGGCCTGGAAGCAAAGACTTCCTGGTGGCAATGAGAACATCATATAACCAGATGTTGGTTTCTAAACACATTATCTCATTAAAATGAATCAGAACTCCTTGGAGAAATAACTGATTCTTGGGTTAGGAAAAAGACAGTGCAAAGTAAACATTCAACATCTCATAAGGGCAGAAAATAATGAAGTGCTCTAGAATGAGGACTTTTCAAAAGATCAGCGGAAGCCATACAGAAGGGGCTCCCACTGGCCAACAGTGATACAAAAGAGCACTGAAATAAATAATGATAGGGGCACCTGGGTGGCTCAGTCGGTTAAGTGTCTGACTTTAGCTCAGGTCATGATCTCACAGTTCATGGGATTGAGCCCCCCATCAGGCTTGTGCTGACAACTCGGAGCCTGGTACCTGCTTCGGACCCTGTGTCTCCCTCTCTCTCTGCCCCTCCCCTACTCATGCTCGCTCACTCGCTCTCTCTCAAAAATAAACATTAAAAAAAGTTTAATGATAGAATTATTCTTGTCAAAGAAAGAAATTACTACATACTAATATAATCAAATGAAGAGAGAATGGCATGTAAAGCCCTCCCTTATAGTAATATACCATCTAAAACATAGAAGTATAGATTATCAGCATTTGGAACTCACCAAAGTAATACATCATTAGCAGAGAATCATGAATGGATACTGTAGTATGCAGAATTTCTACAAATGGCCCCCCAAAATTTCATGCCCCACAATATCCAGAATCTGTGAATGTGAGGAAATGCTACTTTCATGATTGTGCTATATAAAATGGCACAGCTGGCCTTAAAAATTGGAGGCGGGGGGCACCTAGGTGGCTCAGTCAGTTAAGCGTCCGAGTTTGGCTCAGGTCATGATTTCACAGTCCGTGAGTCCTAGCCCTGCATCAGGCTCTTTGCTGACAGCTTGGAGCCTGGAGCCTACTTCGGATTCTGTGTCTCCTCTCTCTCTCTCTGCCCCTCCCCTGCTCACACTCTGTTTTTCTCTCTCAAAAATAAATAAACATTAAAAAAATTGGAGGGAGGGGTGAAAGGGATTTGGCTAATCACATGAGTCCTTAACAGTGGGTAAAATTCTCCAGATGGTGGCAGAATTGACAGAAGTAAGCAGAAGAGTTAGAGAGATACAAATCATGAGAAAGACTCAACATGCTGTTGCTACCTCTGAATATGGAGGGGGTCATGTGAGAAGAAATACAAACAGCCTTAAGAAGCTGAGAGGATCTTGTCCAATGACCACAAAGAAATGGGAACCTCAGAAGTACAACCACAAGGACTTGAATTCTGCCAACAATCTGAATGAGCACAGAAATGGATTTTCCCACAGAGCCTTCAAAAAGGAATGCAGTCTTTATGTTTTTAAGTTTATTTATTTATTTTGTGAGAGACAGAGACATAACATGTGAGCCAGGGATGGGCAGAAAGAGGGAGAGAGAGAGAATCCCAAGCAGATTCTGCACTATTAGCACAAAGCCCAATGCAGGGCTCAAACTCATAAACTGTTGAGATCGTCACCAGAGCTGAAACCAAGAGTCGGATGTTTAACTGACTGAGTCACCCAGGCACCCCAGAAAGGAACATAGTCATTTTTTTTATGTTTATTTATTTTTGAAGGAGAGAGAGAAAAAGAGTGTGAGCAGGGGAGGGGTAGAAGAGAGAGACACAGCCTAAAATTTTTTTAATGTTTATTTATTTTTGGAAGAGAGCGAGAAAAAGAACATAGTCTTAATGACACTTTCACTTTAGCCCTGTGATACCCTGGGCAGAGGCCAGAAAAGGTCACTGGACTCCTGACCTACAGAAATGTGAAATAATACATTTGGATTATTGGAAGCTGCCATGCTTGTGTTAATTTGCAACAGAAAACACATAAATTAACTTTTGATGAGGAAAAAGAATACCTAGTTTCACAGTAATCTCCTACAAATTACTTATTAGTTACAAAGGAATAAATCATTAAGTTTACAGTGGATTAATCTAGCAAATCAACCATAACAAAGTATCCTAAGTTAACATCACCAATAAAAGAAAAAAATTACAGGGGTGCCTGGGTGGCTTAGTCAGTTAAGCATCTGACTTCATCTCAGATCATGATCTCACAGTTCGTGGATTCAAGCCCTGTGTCAGGCTCTGTGCTGACAGCTCAGATCTTGGAGCCTGCTTCAGATTCTGTGTCTCCCTCTCTGTGCCCCTTCCCCTCTTGCGTGCTGTCTCTCTCTCAAAAATACATACTATTTTTTTAAAAAGTGTTATAAAAAGAAAAAAATTACAGGGGCACCTGGGTGGCTCAGTCGGCTAAGCATCTGACTCTTGATTTCAGCTCCAGACATCATGGTTCATGGGTTTGAGCCCTGCATCAGGCTCTGTGCTGATAGTGGGGAACCTGCTTGGGATTCTCTGCTTCCATCTCTCTCTACCCCTCCCTTGCTTGTTCTCTCTCTCTCAAAAATGAATAAAAACTTTAAAAAAAAGAAAAAAATTACATCATGTGTCTTGTGAGATGATGTATTGACAACAACACAGCACCACTTACATAGTAACCTTGACCAAAAAAATAAATAAGCAATCTGAATCTACCTATTCAGACAAATTCACATCAAGGGTCACCAATGTAATAGACCTTTGCATTTCAAAATTGTCATGGTTCCAACAGAGAAATGGTTTTAGATTTGAAAAGACCAAAGAGACCACTATACACAATATGTTATCTTCAAGCAGATCCTTGACTTGGGAGGAACAACTTATCTATAAAAACTGTTGGGGCAATTTCTGAATTAAGAATAAGGACTATGGATTAGATAACACTACATATTTAGTTTTACCCACCTACTTACCCTTCCCATTATTATTCATTAATTTCTGTATTTTGGTATTGTCATTTCAAATTATTTTCCTTCTGATTAAAAAAAAGCTTTTAGTATTTCAACTAGTGTAGGTCTACTAACATGGAGTTCTCACTTTTTTTCTATATTAATTTCACCTTCACTTTTGAAAGACATTTTCACTGAATATAGAGTACCAAGATGGCAATTATTTTCATTTGGTACTTTAAAGTCATGTAGCTTCTATCATTCATTTATGCTATCACTGTTACTGCTATTCCCTTTGAAAGCAATGAATTTTTTCCTCTGCCTGCTTCTAAGTTTTTCTCTTGGTTTTGTTGTTGTTGTTGTTGTTGTTTTGATCTTTAGGAGTTTAATTTTCTCTCCTTGTGGAACTCTAATTACATATATGGTTAACTTCTCACTGTGGTCTACCTCTACTATACTTTTTGTACCAATTTTATCTGCGGTGCACATGCATGTATTTGTGTGTGTGTATGTGTGTGTATTCAGTTCTTCTATATGTAGCTACCCATGAAAACCTGAAAATAAGTGATCATCACATGACACAGGATACTTTTAAAAAGTAGAAAAGGAGGGACAAAGGAGATGTTAAGTCTTATTTATACAAAAAAATATACCAATTCTACTCAGAGAAGTTATCAAACATAAAAATTTAACTCATAATACACAAACAACTGCTAAGATAATTTATTTCTATACTGCTCCCGCCTCTTCTAATACTACCTATTTTTCATAGTGACATTTATCACCCACTCTAGAAGACATCTCCATTAGGCATAAAACCATAAGTACATCATTCTATAAGCACCTATAACCACACAACCTACATTTTATTTATCTAAATTAAAATCTCCAACATCAGGAGCACCTGGGTGACTCAGCTGGTTGAGCATCCTGACTCTTGATTTCTGCTCAGGTCATGGGATCAAGCCCTGCATCAACACAGAGCCCACCTGGGATTCTCTCTCTCTCTCTCTCAAATGAAATAATTCTCTAATATCAGATATTAGCTAAATACTAAATACATAAGAGCTATTAAAGCTTTTGCTAGCTTCTCCCTCCCTCCCAAAAATGAATGGAAAATAGACTAGAAGATATTGCATATTATTTTTCAATTTACCTGTGCTTTGGTTCATCACAAGTCTTGGAGGAGAACTTGTTTCTTCAGATTCTTCTGATGAGTGTGCCAGGAAGTCATGAAGCTTCTGCACCAATGTATTCAACTTGCTTTCACTATTAAAACAAAAAATTTAAAGAACTTCCTTAATTAGCTTGTCATATATTTAATCAAGTGTAAGGGTCTAACAAACTGAAAACATATCTATACTGTAAGTCATCTGAAAGAAAGCATATTCAATATAAAAATTTTAAAAATGAATGTTAATTATTTCAGTAAGAATTTGAAAATATAAACAACCCAACCTACTTTATACTTACCCAGGATCAAAATATAATTTAAGGAAAAAGCTGATGAGATTTTGCTCTACATCGTTTACAATCGAATATATTTACTAAACACTCCCTGGAAAGCTTCTACAGTTTTTTTGTTTATCATTCTGTCTTCTGCTTGTCACAGAATAATTGTATAAATGACACAAAGATGAATAAAATTTAAAACAGGACTTAGAAGAGCTCACAGATTCCCAGGGAAATATTTATGCAGCTTAATTGTTACAGCATATCCTGCTAAGTTATATAATAGGTACATCTGTAATCCAACAGAGTTATACAAGTTAAAATTTAAAAATGCACAAAAATAAACATGTACCCCAATTCTAGTATGTTTTCCTAAACTTTTAAAAGATGAAAAATAGATAAAACTCACTTCATTGAAATTTAAAACTTTTGTGCATTAAAAGATAACATCAAGAAAGTAAAGAGAAAATCCATACAGCTAAAGAAAACTATCTTCAAATCATATATCTGAAAAGATATTAATAGCCTTTTATATAATATATATCCTTTAATAAGACAATATATATCCTTTAAAATGATTTTTATACTTTTAATAAAGAATTTTTACAATTAAAACAATAAAAGAAGACCCAATTTAAAAATGGGCAAAGGACTTAGATATACATTTCCCCAAAGAAGATATACAAAGGGCCAGTAAACACATGAAAAATGCAGGGGCACCTGGGTGGCTCAGTCGGTTCAGCGTCCAACTTCAGCTCAGGTCATGATCCTGTGATTCATGTGTTTGAGCCCTGTGTCAGGCTCTGTGCTGACAGCTCAGAGGCTGAAACCTGCTTCAGTCTCTGTGTCTCCCTCTCTCTGCCCCTCCCCTGCTCATACTCTGTCTCTCTCTCTCTCAAAAATAAATAAAACATTTATACACATGAAAAATGCTCAAGATTATGAGTCATTAGGACAATGCATTAGGTGCCTGGGTGGCTCACTGGGTAGAGCTTCCAACTCTTGATTTCGCTCAGGTCGTGATCTCACAATTTGTGAGATCAAGCCCCGCTACTGGGTCTGCAATGACAGCACACAGCATGCTTCAGATTCTCTTCCTCTATGCCCCTCCCATGCACATGCACACACTCTCTCTGCCTCAAATAAACACTTTTTTTAAAAAAGGAAAATGCAAATCAAAACCATAGTAAGATACCACTCTTTAGAGTGGATATAATTTTTAAAATGAAAAATAAGAGTTGGCAAGTGTGTAAAGAAATTGGAACCCAAATACATTGCTGATAGAGATGTAAAATGGTACAGGCACTATAAAAATGTTTAGTGATAACTCAAAAAGTTAAACATAAAGTTTCCAAATGACTCAGTAATTCCATTCCTAGATATATATCCAAGGGAATAAAATCACATGCCCACACAAAAAATACTGTACACAAATGGTCATGGCAATGTTCATAATAGCCAACAAAAGGAGAAAGTACCCAAATGTCCACCAACTGCTAAACAATAGAATATTATATCCCAATAAAAAGGAAAGAAATATTCATCCTAAAGCATGCTAAAGCATGGATGATCATTGGAAACATTATGCTAAAAAAGGCAAATGCAAAATGCCACATATTGAATGATTCCATTTATAGATATAAAATGCCCAATATATGCAATTCTATAAAGACAGTAAGATTAGTAACTGCCAGGGGATAGAGGAAGTGGGGTATTGGGAGGTATGTGTTATTTTGGGGAGGCAATGAAAATTTTCTAGAATTACAAAGTGTGACAGTTGCACAATATTGTAAATTTGCTAGAAAAAAACATTAAATTCTAAACTAAATTGATGTAAACCGTGAATTTTATGTGAATTTTCTCAATAAATATTGCAAAGAGAGGAAGATATTCAAGAATCCATTTATATATTTAAAGGTAATACCTGCATATACACTTCCAAAAAATCCATAACCAAAATTTAAAAGGCAAACTAACTTGAAAATAAGAATATAAAAACATCCTCATTAGATTTTCTAAAAATACTAAATTCCTAGTAAGTAAGTGAATAAAAAGAAACAACTTTTTAAAAGGGAATACAATGGAGTAACAAAACATTGGAAGAAAAAGCACTACAACTTCACTAGTAATCAACAGAATGAAAATTAAAACACTGTGAATCAAGTAACAGTTGTTATCAGTCCTTCCTGGGCCAGGTACCACCACCATTCATGCAGTGCACTAGGCCCACCCCAAGGCCAGTAGCCCCCTCTGCATCATTTTCCTATGTTTGGTTAGGGAGAACCCAGGATATTAAGGGAAAGAAAAAGAAATGAGATATACCAGACATAACTGCAACTATTTTCTTTCAATGAAGAAAGTTATTTTACAAAGTTCCAAAACAAACTTGCCTCTAGAATAAAGATCCCAAGAGTGTATGATTTCTACTTTTTCCCATAACTTTGCTTTGGAAAAGTTAAATGTACAAAAAATTATCGAGTTACTCCGAGTCCTTAATCTTAAATTAGAAAATGGAACCAGATCAAAAGATACTATGTATCAACCCATGGCACACAGAATTTCTTGTAACCAAAATTCAAAAATAAGAATATCGTTCTATATTCTTGTCCCATCAACAGATTATAAAAGAGAAAAAAGTTATTCTTTAGAAAAGAGTACAGCAAACCAACCAAATAGTGATTTTTCTCACTCATTCCAACCACAAAGCCAGCTATCACATGAATCCATGCTGTAGCTGACCAAGGTCAGGACTGTGGATAAGTCAGCACAACCCATTAATATTACTACTACCACATGTAAAAATTAAAACAATTGAATACAATCAGTAGAACTTTCTCCTTCTGTGAAGGATAGCACTTTTAGGCATAAACATGTTTGTCTTATATTATAAATTAAGAAACCAGGTAGAAGCCAAATGATAAAAACATGTGGATGCTTAAAAAATTTTGCTCATTCTTTTGAAAAATCTTCTTTGAGGTGGGTGGGATTTTTGCAAACAGCTAAATGTCATTTAGAGTCAAATATGGTGAATTATCAGGTTGGATAAAATAACTTTTTTACCGAAATCTCAAATATTCCTTAACATTTTCTTGCATGACTTCTACATTGACTACAAAAGGAGAGTTCCCAAAATGTCCTCAGGAATAACATCATCACTGATATCAGTATGGCCTACTGAGAAGGGAAGTACCCATCTGCATATAGAAGCTCTGATGTCACCTTTTAAAATCTGCCTCATTCCTAGAATCACACTTTTTTTAAGCTTACTTTTTTTAATGTTTATTCATTTTTCAGAGAAACATAGTGCAAGTGGGGGAGGTGGGAGGGGCAGGGAGAGAGTGAGACACAGAATCCCAAGCAGGCTCCAGGCTCTGAGCTATCAGCACAGAGCACAACATGGGGCTCTAACTCATGAACTGCAAGATAATGACCTGAGCCAAAATCAAGAATACATGCTTAACCAACTGAGCCACACAGGCGCCCTTGGAAACAGTATTTTAAACACAACAAACCATTTAAGGAGAGACAGACCAAGTGTGAGCAGGGGAAGGGCAGAAAGAGAGGGAGACACAGAATCCCAAGCAAGCTCCAGGCTCTGAGCTGTCATCACAGAGCCCAATGCAGGGCTCGAACTCAGGAACTGCAAGGTCATAACTGCAAGGTCATGACCTGAGCCAAAGTCGGACACTTAACCAACTGAACCACCCAGGTGCCCCCCAACAAACCATTTAAAATGTGACACTTATCAATACTTTTGTAAACTAAACAATCTTCCTAAGGCAAAACTGCATACATTAATTTATTAGTTTCATAACTGTGAACTATTACAAAGGATATTTGTATTAATCCAGACATGATTGTCACTCTCTTCATCCCTCTACTAAAACGTGAAGCTAACTCAACCAGTACTATATATGTTACTTAACTGTAGGTCCTAGTCCTTAAAACAATCTTTTTAAGAGTGATTAAAAATCTGCATTGAGGGGGATGCCTGGGTGGCTCAGTCGGTTGAGCATCCAACTTTGCCCCAGGTCATCATGATCCCGCACTTCGTGGGTTCGAGCCCTGCATCGGGCTCTGTGCCGAAGGCTCGGAGCCTGGAGCCTGCTTTAGATTCTGTGTCTCCCTCTCTCTCTGCCCCTCCCCTACTCTGTCTCTCTGTCTCCCAAAAATAAACATAAAAAACATTAAAAATTAAAAATCTCCATTGAGAAAGAATGTGTACCGCCTTCATGCTCACAGTTACACAATTATAACATGGGCTTGTTGCTGATGACCTGTAAAAATTGACCTATCTGCCAGTGGATCATAAAAACTTTAATTCCTACTGTAAGGTAACCATATCATGAATGACTAGATTTTAGACAAATTTTGAGTCCTAATGTCAATATTTTTAACTAACGGCTGTGTTCTTTCCCTTGAATGTGTTACTAATTTTTTTCCATGAATAACTGTGGAATTACAAAAATTTTATGTGTACTCTTTTGTACTTTTATTTTGGAGATGTATATGCATAGAGGAACTAGCCATTTTTTGAATTAAATTTTTCATTTTGAGATAAATGGAGAGTGACATGCTGTTTTAAAAAAGATTGTGTATTCATTACCCAGTTTGCCACAATGGTAATGTATTTAAAAAAACTATTTTTCACATTTAATCCATTCATGCATCTGTTCCCATAGATGGGCTGCTGTGTTTAAGGCACAGCCATGGACCACACAGTCTCTAAAATTTGGTAATATGACCATGGGTGTGATCATATTGACCAAAATACGTTTTTTAATGGAAAAAAGAATGGTAAACAATTTAAAAATTTTTGTTCACTTCATGACTATTTAAAATAGCATGTTATCCAAATTGGAAAGAGTTAAGTTATTTCTGTTCACAGATGGCTTCTTATATGTAGAAAATGGCTCCTGGATAGCTCAGTTGGTTAAGCATCTACTCTTGATTTCAGCTCAGGTCATGAACCCAGGGATCTTGGGATCAAGCCCCACATTGGGCTCCAGGCTGAGTGGAGTCTGCTTAAGGTGGAGCCTGCTTAAGATTTTCTTTCTCTCTCTCTCCCTCCCTCTTTCCCCTCCCCCCATATCATGCACTCTCAAAAAAAAAAAAAGTTCAAGATGTCGCAAAAAAATTGAGATAGTTAAATAAATTCAGTAAACTTAGTGGATACAGTATCAACCACAAGAACTAATTGCATTTCTACACACTAACAATGAACAGTCCAAAAAGGAAATTAAGAAAACAATTCCATTTACAATAGCATCAGAAACAATATTTTGGAATAAATTTAATCAAGGAGGCAAAAGACTTAAACACTGAAAACTGCAAAACAGCAATGTTTTCATTGTTGAAATTGAAGACACAAATAAATGGAAATATAGTTTCTATGGGTTAGAAAAAATTAATATGACACTACACAATACTAAAAGTTAAAATGACAATACTACACAAATGACCTAGAAATTCATTTCAACCCCTATCAAAATCTCAACAGCATATTTTGCAGAAAACAGAAAAGGCCATCCTAAAATTCATGGGGAAGCTCCAGGAATCACAAATAACCAAAACAATCATGAAAAAGAACAAATTTGGAGAACTCACACTTCCTGATTTCGAAACTAACTGCAGAGCTAAAATAAATGAAACAGTACAGTATTGACATAAGGACAAACTCATAGGCCAATGGAACAGAAACACCAAAACCCTTGTGTGCATATGGTCAATTGATTTTCACCAAAGGTGTCAAAATCATTCCATAGAGAAAGGGCAGTTCTTTCAATAAAAGGGCTGGAAAAATGGGATATCCACATGCCAAAGAATAAAGCTGGACCCTTACCTGATATAATAAAAATTAACATAAAAGGCAACAAAGAACTAAACATACTAGCTAAAACTATTAAATTACTCAAAGAAAACACAGGAAAGAATCCTTGGGACATTGGATTTGGTGATGATTTTTCTTTTTTTGTTTTTTTTTAACATTTATTTTTGAGAGACAGAGAGAGAGCGTTGAATGGGGGAGGGGCATAGAGAGAGGGAGACACAGAATCTGAAGCAGGCTCCAGGCTCTGAGCTGTAAGCACAGAGCCTGATGCGGGACTCGAACTCACGACTGAGCCACCCAGGCGCCCCTGGATTTGGTGATGGTTTCTTGAACATGATATCAAAAGTACAATGCAACAATAGAAAAAAAATAACTGAATTTCACTAAAATGAAAAACTCCTGTGCATCAAAGGACACTATAAAGAGAGTGAAAAGAGAACACACAGATTATGAAAAAATATTTCCAAATCATATATCTGAAGTGGTATTAACATCCACAGTATTATATAAGAAAATCCCAGAACTCAACAACAAAAAACAAATTTAAGAATAGTCGATGGTCTTGAATAGATATTTCTCCAGAGAAATGTACAAATATCCAATAAGCACACAAAAAGAGGCTTACAACACTATAGGGAAAACAAATCAAAACCAAAATGAGGTACCATTTCACACCCATTTTTATTACAAAAAAATGGGAAAAAATGAGTGCTGATGAGAATGTGGAGCTATTACAACCCTGGGTGTATTGCTGGTAGGAATATCAAATGGTACACCCACTGCAGAAAAACAATATGGTAATACCTCAAAAAGTTAAACAGAATTACCATATGACCCACGGCTCAGAGCCTGGAGCCTGCTTTGGATTCGGTGTCTCCCTCTCTCTCTGCCCCTCCCCCATTCATGCTCTGTCTCTCTCTGCCTCTCAAAAATAAAGAAACATAATAAAAACAATTTTTTTAAAAGAATTACCATATGATCCAGCAATTCCACCTGTAAGTATATATCCAAAAGAAAGTCGGAAATCAAACAAATATTTGCACACAAATGTTCATACCAGGATTATTTACAACGGCCAAAATCCATCAAAAATAGGTGAACGGAAAAATAAAAGGAATAAAAGGAAATGATATTGCCTAAAAAGAAATGAAATTCTGACACATGCTATAACATAAATGAATTTTTAAAACATACTAAATGAGCAAGCCAGACACAACAAAAGGAAAAATATGTAATTCCACTTGGTTGATGTTCCTTGAAATTCATAGAGACAGAAAGAATAGAGGGCTGGAAGGGGGAGGGAATGCAGTTATTGTTTAATGGGTACAGTTTCTGTTTGGGAAATGATGAAAAAGTTCTGGAAATGGGGAGTGATGATGGTTGCACAAGAATGCCAATATATTTACCTAAACCCACTGAATCATACACTTAAAAATGGTAAAATGGTAAATTTTTTCTAATTTAATGTTTATTTTTGAGAGAGACAGAGCGTGACTGGGGGAGGGGCAGAGAGAGAGAGGGAGACACAGAATCCTAAGCAGGTTCCAGGCTCTGAGCTGTCAGCACAAAGCTCAAAGTGGGGCTCAAACTCACGAGCCATGAGATCATGACCTGAGCCAAAGTTGGATGCCTAACCAACTGAGCCAAGGTGCCCCTAAAATGGTAAATATTTTAAAAGATATTTAATATTATCAAGTAAATATTATAAAAGAAAGTTGGTGTTGCACCTGGCCCCTAAAGATATGAACAAAGAATGTACTAACTTCAGCACTGTTTACACTAGAGAAAATTTGGAAATAACCCAATTAATTATTCACAAAAAACAGAATGGATAGATTATATGTTCACATAAAAGAATACTATACAGCAGTTAAATGAATGAACTAGAGCAACATGAGTCAATATAAAGAAACTAAAAATAGTTCAAATGGAACTTTAGCTTTATCTACAAAATTCTAATAATCTAAAATTCTGAAACAAAGACCATTAAATTTTAATTACCACCTTCATTAATAATAAAACAAGTATCTTCACATATTAGTCCACAAAACAATCCCCAACAAATTCAAAAAGACTGAAGTCATACCATGCATATTTTCTAACCACAACACTATGAAACTATAAGTCGACCCCAACAAAAAGTCTGGAAAGACCACATTCACACAGAAGTGAAATAACATGCTACTAAACAATGAATGGGTCAACCAGGAAATTTAAAAAAGTACATTGAGGGTCGCCTGGGTGACTCAGTCAGTTAAGCATCTGACTCTTGATTTCACTTCAGGTCAGGATCTCATGGTCATGAGATCAACCCTCATGTAAGGCTCTGTGCTGAACATGGACCCTGCTTAAGATTATCCCTCTCTCCCTCTGGCCCTCCTAAGCACATGCCTGCCTCTCTCTCTCGCTCTCTCTCTCTCTCAAAAATAAAGTATATGGAAATGAATGAAACTGAAAACACAATGGCTCAAAACCTGTAGGAGGAAGCAAAAGCAGTTCTAAAAGGAAAGCTTATAGCAATATAGGCATACCTCAAGAAGCAAGAAGAATCTCAAATAATTTAAATTTACAACTAAAGGAGCTAGAAAAACAAAAGCTAAATCCAACAGGAGGAAAATAATAAAAATTAGAGCAGAAATAAATGATACAGAAACTAAAAAAAAAAAAGAAAAGATTAATGAAACCAGGAGCTGGTTCTTTGAAAAGATAAATAAAATTGATAAATATCTAGCCACACTTATCAAGAAAAAGAGAGAAAGGACTCAAATGAATAAAATGACAAATGAGAGAGGAAAAATAACAATCAACACCACAGAAATACAAATAAGAGAGTATTATGAAAAAGTATATGCCAAAAAATTGGACAACCTACAAGAAAGGGATAAATTCCTAGAAACATAAATTACCAAAACTGAAACAGGAATAAATAGAATATTTGAACAGACCGATAGCCAGCAAAAAAATTGAATCAATAATCAAAAAACTCCCAAGAAACACAAGTCCAGGACCAGATGGCTTTATAGATGGAATTCTATCAAACATTTAATAAAGAGTTAACACCTGGTTTTCTCAGACTATTCCAAACGGTAGAAAAGGAAGGAAAACACCCAAACTCATTCTATGAGGCCAGTATTACCCTAATACCAAAACAAGATAAAGACACCACTAAAAAAGATAGCCACAGGTCAACATCCCTGATGAACACAGATGCAAACATTCTCAACAAAACACCAGCAAACCAAATCCAACAGTACATTAAAAAATCACTCACCATGATCAAGTGAGATTATTCCTGGGATACAAGTGTGGTTCAATATTCAAAAATCAATCAACATGATACATCACATCAATAAGAGGAAAGACAAAAATCATATAATTTCAATCGATGCAGAAAGAGCACCTGAGAAAGTTCAAAATTCACTTATGATAAAATCTCTCAACAAGTAAATTTAGAGGGAATATACCTCAACATAATAAGGGCCACATATGAAAACCCCACAGCTAATATCATCCTTTAATTTTTTTAATGTTTATTTTTGAGAGAGAGACAGAGCGTGAGCAGGGGAGGGGCAGAGAGAGAGGGAGACACAGAATCCGAAGCAGGCTCCAGGCTCCAAGCTGTCAGCACAGAGCCCAACACAGGGCTCAAACTCACAAACCCTGAGATCATGACTTGAGCCAAAGCTGGACACTTGGCCAACTGAGCCATCCAGGTGCCCCTAATAACATCTTTAATGGGGAAAAACTGAGAGGTTTTGTTCCTAAGGTCAGGAACAAGACAGGGATGTCCACTCTCACTATTCTTGTTTTTAATGTTTTTATTTTTGACAGAGAGAACATGAGTAGGGGAGGTGCAGAGAGGGGGAGACAGAGGATCCGAAGTGGGCTCCGCACTGACAGCAGCAGCCTGATGTGGAGCTCAAACTCACTAACTGTGAGATCATGACCTGAGAGAAAAACACTCAACAGACTGAGCCTCGAAGGCGCCCCCATTCTCACTACTTTTATTCAACACAGTACTAGATGTCCTAACCACTACTTTTATTCAATATAGTACTAGATGTCCTAACCACAGCAATCAGACAACAGAAATAAAAGGCATCCAAATAGGCAAGGAAGAAGTTAAACTTTTTGCAGATGACATCATACTACATATAGAAAACGTGAAGGACTCCACCAAAAAATTGCTAGCACTGATACACAAATGCAGTCAAGTCGCAAGATACAAAATCAATCTAACGAAATCTGCTGCACTTCTATACAATAAATAAATAAAATAAAGCATCAGAAAGAGAAATCAAGGAATCAATCTCATTTACAATCACACCAAAAATAAGATACCTAGGAATAAACCTAACCAATGAGGTGAAAGACCTGTATTCTGAAAACTGCAAAACATTGATGAAAGAAATTCAAGAGGATACAAAAAAATGGGAAGACATTCCATGCTCATGGATTGGAAGAACAAATATTGTTAAAATGTCTATATTACCCAAAGCAATCTACACATTTAGTACAATCCCTACCAAAATACCAACAGCTTTGATTTTTAAAACCAAATCTTTATTTTTTTAAGTAAGCTCTGCCCAATGTGGGGCTTGAACTAATGACCCTAAGATCAAGTCTCCCATGTTCTACTGTCAGCCATCCAAGCAATCCAACAGCATTTTTCACAGAACTTGAACAAACAATCCTAAAATGTGTATGGAACCACAAAAGACCCTGAATAGCAAAAGCAATCTTGAAAAATAAAACTAAAGCTGGAGGTATCACAATTCTGGACTTCAAGTTATATTACAAAGCTATAGTTCTCAAAACAGTACAGTATTGAAACAAAAACAGACACAAAGGTAAACAAAACAGAATAAAAACCCAAAAATAAACCCACAACTGTATGGTCAATTTTCAATAAGCAGGAAAAAATATCCAATGGGAAAACAACAGTCTCCTCAACAAACGGTGTTGGGAAAACCTGACAGGGACATGCAAAAGGATGAAACTAGACCACTTTCTTACACCACACACAAAAATAATTTCAAAATGGATGAAAGAAGTAAATGGGAGACAGGAAACCATAAAAATCCTAGAAGAAAGCATAGATAGTAAAGTCTCAGACATTAGCTGTAGCAGTATTTTTCTAGATATGTCTCCTGAGGCAAGGGAAACAAAAGTAAAAATAAACTACTGAGCTTCATCAAAATAAAAAGCTTCTGCACATTGAAGGAGACCATCAACAAAACTAAAAGGATGCAGCACCTGGGTGGCTCACTTGGTTAAGCATCTTGACTCTGGATTTAAGCTCAGGTCATGATCTCATGGTTCCTGAGACCAAGCCCTGTGTTGGACTGTGCTGTGACAATGCAGAGCCTGCTTGGGATTCTCTCTCTCCCTTTCTTCTCTCTGCCTCTCCCCCACTTGTGCTCACTTGCTCATGTGCTCTCTCTCTCTCCCTCAAAATAAAAATTTTTTAAAAATCCTAAAAGGCAACCTAAGGAATGAGAGAAGACATTTGCAAACAACATATCTGATAAAGGGCTAGTATCCAAAATACATAAAGCTCTTTTACAACACCTGAAACCAAATAATCCAATTAGAAAATGGGCAGAAGACATGAACAGACATTTCTCCAAAGAAAATATTCACATGGCAAACAGTCATAAGAAATGATGCTAGGGACACCTGGGTGGCTCAGTTGGTTAAGGATCTGACTCGGTTTCAGCTCAGGTCATGATCTCATGGTCCTTGACTTCCAACCCCATGTTGGGCTCTGCACTGGCAGCGTGGAGCATGCTTGGGATTCTCTCCCCTCTCTCTGTCCCTCCCCACACTTCTCCCTCCCCGCCCTCTCTCAAAACAAATAAGTAAATATTTTTTTTAACTTTTTAATGTATATTTATCTTTGAGAGAGAGAGAGAGAGAGCGAGCAGGGGTGGGGCACAGAGAGAGAGACAGAGACAGAATCTGAAGCAGATTCCAGGTTCTGAGCTGTCAACACAGAGCCCGATGTGGGGCTCGAACTCACAAGCAGTGAGATCATGACCTGAGCTGCGGTCGGACGCTTAACCAACTGAGCTACCAGGCATCCCTAAATAAATATTTTTTTAAGAAGATGCTCAACAACACTCATCATCAGGGAAATGCAAATCAAAACTATTAAGTCAGAGAAAGACAAACACTGTATGATTTTAGTCATGTGTGGAATTTAAGAAATGAAACAAACAAGCAAAGGGAAAAAAAGAAAAATTTAAAAACATACTCCTAATTACAGAGAACAAACTGATGGTTACCTGTGGGGAGGTGGATGGGAGGATGGGTTTAAATAGGTGATCAGGATTGAGGAGAGCATTTCTGATGAACACCAGATATGTGGAATTTTTTTTTTTTTTTTGCTTTTTTAAAAGTGTATTAATTTTGAGAGAAAGAATGCGAGCAGGGAAGGGACAGCAAGAGAGGGGAGGGAGAGAGAGGGACACAGAGAGAGAGAAAGAACCCCAAGCAGTCTCCTCACTGTTAGTGCAGAGCCTGACACAGGCCCGAACTCATGACCCAAGAGATCATGACCTGAGCCAAAATCAAGAGTCAGATGCTTAACCAACTGAGCCACCCAGGAGCCACTCATGGAATTGATGAATCAGTGTATTTTACACCTGAAGCTAAGATAACACTGTATGCTAACTAACTAGAATTAAAGTAAAAACTTTAGGGGCGCCTGGGTGGCACAGTTGGTTAAGCGTCCGACTTCAGCCAGGTCACGATCTCGCGGTCCGTGAGTTCGAGCCCCGCATCAGGCTCTGGGCTGATGGCTCAGAGCCTGGAGCCTGTTTCCAATTCTGTGTCTCCCTCTCTCTCTGACCCTCCCCCGTTCATGCTCTGTCTCTCCCTGTCCCAAAAATAAATAAACGTTGAAAAAAAAAATTTTTTTTTTAAAGTAAAAACTTTAAATAAAAAACTTATCTTGTAAGCAGTGCCCTACAGGTCCCGGCATCCTACGTGAACCTGGTTTGCACAGCCAGGTCCAGGGGAATGGAGGGTGGGATTAGAAGGTATGAGGCAAAGCACACTTCCCAGGACCAAGTGCCCTGCTTCCTGCACTAGACCCTGTTCCCCACGCCCACCATGGCTACAAT
>NW_024420424.1:6756379-6764606 GCF_014898765.1 Herpailurus yagouaroundi | reverse complement strand
AAAAAAAAAAAAAAAACATGGACCAGAGCACAAAAAGTTCGAATCTCTGAGGGGCTTTCTCCAGACTGGGGCCAGCTGCCCTGACTGCACACCTGGGGAGGAGGGGAGCCAGCCTCGGACTCATTGGCTAGGTCAGGGGCATGGTCCGCAGTAGGAGAAAGCAATCCCCTCCCTGGAGTGCTGTCAGACGAGGGTTTATATCCACTGGAAAGACAAAGACTGCCTGCACCCGCCAGCCAGAAATCATATATGGGACGGCACAGAGTGGCACTCTCCCAGTATGGGGTGCACTGTGCAGGAGTCTGAATCCCAGCCAAGCACCAGGGAGGCATGGGAGTTGGTGGAGCAGGACAAACCGCCCTGTTTACGCCTGCGGCACAGTGAGGACTGCTTGAACAGAGTGGTTTGGGACACCTGGTCCATGGAGGAGAGACTGGAGACTCGTCATTTTTCTCCCATCACCAACAAGGTGGGGCTTCAGGGAATGGACAGCAGGCCCACAGTGGAGGCCAGATGGCATACACCAAACCACGCCCTTCTGTGGCTGATAACTGCATATCTACTCGAGCAGGATTGAAGTGACAACCACACAGCCCCTTCTCCAGATCAGTGCTCTTGCATTGCCTGATTTAATTCTCGGGCAATTCTTATTATATAAACATATTCTTCCTTCCTTTCCTCCTTATCTCTTCCCTCCTCTAGTCTGGTTACTCTGGTTGTTGGTTTGTTTAAGCAGACATATTTTATCCTTTCTCTTGACACATGCTTTACACTTCCTTCTTTATTTTCCTTTCTCTCTCTGGATTAAGCCATACAGTTTATGTCTGATCAATTTTATTTTCTCTTTTTCCCCACCTCCTTCCTTATTTTCCTTACTCTCTCTCTGGATTAAGCCATATAGTTTCTTTGCTCAATTTTATTTTCTTTTCTTTTTCCCCGCCTCCTTCTTTATTTTCCTTTCTCTCTCTCTCTGGATTAAGCCATGGAGTTTCTCGGCCTGGCCAATTTTTGCTTTTTCTTTTCCCACTGCCCCTGTCATTTCTATCCTTGTATGGGATAAGGCCTCTTCCATCAACACTGCCTCCACCCTGTTGTTGACTTACAGCTGAAGTTTCTGATTTTTTGTTTTTGGTTGGTTGTTTGTATGTTTTTGTTTTCTGTTTTTTTGTTTCTTTTTTGTTTGTTTTCCTTTCCAGGGCTACTTCAATGAAATCAAAGCACACCTGGTGGAGGGTCCACAACATCACTACAAGTAGGGAGATAAAGTAACCAAAGTCACAACAAAAGAGAGCAAGTAACACTGTCCAAAAAAAACACCTCCTGAAGGGCCAGCCCCGGGACAGTGTATGACCCCTTTTTAATATAGTAATGCTCACAGGTGCAGGCACATAACAAGCTTCTAAAACACATAAGGGACAGCAAACTAGCCAAAATGACAAAACAGAAGAATTCTCCTCAAAAGAAATTCCAGGAAGAAATGACAGCTAAAGAATTGATCAAAACACATATAAACAATATAATTGAACAAGAATTTAGAATAATAGTAATAAGACTAATTGCTGGGCTTGAAAAAAGCATAGAAGACAGCAGAGAATCTACTGCTGCAGAGATCAAGGAAATAAAAAATAGTCATAATGAATTAAAAAATGCTGTAAATGAGGTGCAAAATAAAGTAGAGGTGGTGACAGTGACGACTAAAGAGGCAGAGGGAGGAATAGGTGAAATAGAAGATGAATTTATGGAAAAAGATGAAGCTTACAAAAAGATAAAAAATTCTGGATCACGAGGGGAGAATTAGACAACTAAGTGATTCGATGAAAGGGAACAATATACGTATCATAGGAGTTCCAGATGGAGAGAGAGAGAAAGGGGCCAAGGTGTACTTGAACAAATCTAGCTGAGAAATTCCCCAATCTGGGGAAGGAAACAGACACTGAAATCCAGGATGCACAGAGAACTCCCTTCAGATGTAACTTGAATCGATCCTCTGCATTACATATCATAGTGAAACTAGCAAAATACAAAGACAGAGAATTCTGAAAGCAGTTAGGAATAAACAGGCTTTAATCTCCAAGGGTAGACACATAAGAGTAGTAGCAGACCTAACTACTGAAACTTGGCAGGCCAAAAAGGAGTGGCAGGAAATCTTCTTTGTGCTGAATAGGAAAAATATGCAGCCAAGAATCCTTTATCCAGCAAGCCTGTGGTTCAGAAAAGTAACACATAAAGGTTTTCCCAAACAAAAATTGAAGGAATTCATCACCACTAAACCAGCCCTACAAGAGATCCTAAGAGGGACTCTGCTGCAAAGACCACAAAGGACCAGAGACATCACTACAAGCATGAAACCTACAGAGAACACAATGAATCTAAACCCTTATCTTTCAATAACATTGAATGTAAATGGACTAAATGCTCCAATCAAAATACATAGGGTATCAGAATAGATAAAAAAATAAGACCCATTTATTTGCTGTCTACAAGAGACCCATTTTAGAACTGAGGACACCTTCAGATTGAAAGTGAGGGGATGGAGAACCATCTATCATGCTACTGAAGTCAAAAGAAAGCTGGAGCAGCCATTCTTATATAAGACAAACTAGATTTTAAACTAAAGGCTATAACAACAGTTGAAGAAGGGCATTATATAATAATTACAGGGTTTATCCATCAAGAAGAGCTAACAATTATAAATGTTTATGCACCAAATTCGGTAGCACCCAAACATATAAAACAATCACAAAAATAAGCAATCTTATTGGAAAGAATGTGGTAAATGCAGGGAACATTAAAACTCCACTTACAACAATGGACAGATCATCTAGACAGAAAATCAGTAAAGAACCAATGGCCCTGAATGATACACTGGATGAGACAGACTTGACAGATATATTTAGAACTTTTCATCCAAAAGAAGCAGAATACACATTCTTCTCAAGTGCACATGGAAGACTCTCCATGATAGATCACATACTGGGTCACAAAAAATCCCTCAATAAATATAAAATAACTGAGACCATACCATGCACACTGTCAGAACACAATGCTATGAAACTTGAAATCAACCACATTAAAAGTCTGCAAAACCTCCAAAAGCATGAAGGTTAAAGAACATCCTACTAAAGAACAAATGGGTCAACCAGGTAACTAAAGAAGAAATTTTAAAAAAATATGGGAACAAATGAAAATGAAAAGACAACAATCCAAACCCTTTGGGATGCAGCGAAGGCAGTCCTGAGAGGAAAATACACTGCAATCCAAGCCTATCTCAAGAAACAAGAAAAATCCCAAATACAAAATCTAACAGCACACCTAAAGGAAATAGAAGCAGAACAGCAAAGATACCCCAAACCCAGCAGAAGAAGAGAAATAATAAAGAGCAGAAATAAACAAAATAGAATCTAAAAAAAAACTGTAGAGCAGATCAATGAAACCAAGAATTGGTTTTTTGAAAAAATAAACCAAATTGATAAATCTCAAGCCAGCCTTCTCAAAAAGGAAAGAAGAACCAAAAAAAAAAAAACACAAATGAAAATGGATTTATCACACCCAATCCATCAGAAATACAAGCAATTATCAGAGAATACTATGAAAAATTGTATGCCAACAAACTGCTCAACCTGGAAGAAATGGACAAATTTCTAAACACTGACACACTACCAAAACTAAAATGGGAAGAAATAGAAAATTTGAATAGATCCATAACTAGTGAAGAAATTTAATCAGTTATCAAAAATCTCGCAACAAATAAGTGTCCTAGACCAGATGGCTTCCCTGGGGAATGCTACCAGACATTTAAAGCAGAGTTAATACCTATCCTTCACAAGCTGTTCCAAAAAATAGGGAAGGAAAACTTCCAGGCTCATTCTATGAAGCCAGCATTACCTTGATTCCCAAACTAGACAGAGACCCCACAAAAAAAGGAGAACTACAGGCCAATATCTCTGATGAACATGGATGCAAAAATTCTCAACAAGATACTAACAAAATGAATTCAACAGCATATAAAAATAATTACTCACCATGATCAAGTGGGATTCATTCCCGGGCTGCAGGGATGGTTCAATATTCACAAATCAATCAGTGTGATACATCACATTAATAAAAGAAAGGATAAGAACCATATGATCCTGTCAATAGATGCAGAAAAAGCATTTGACAAAATACAACATCCTTTCTTAATAAAAACCCTCAAGGGGAGCATGGGTGGCTCAGTCGGTTAAGCGTCTGACTTCAGCTGAGGTCATGATCTCACAGTTCATGAGTTCAAGCCCTGCGTCGGGCTCTGTGCTGACTGCTCAGAGCCTGGAGCCTGTTTCAGATTCTGTGTCTCCCTCTCTCTCTACCCCTTCCCCACTTGTGCTCTGTCTCCCTCTGTCTCAAAAATAAATAAGTAAATAAAAACATTAAAATAGTGTTTTTAAGAAAAAACCCTGAAGAAAGTTGGGATAAAAGGAACATACTTAAACATCATAAAAGCCATATATGAAAAGCCCCCAGCTAATATCTTCCTCAATGGGGAAAAACTGAGAGCTTTCCCCCTGAGATCAGGAACACGACAGGGATGCCCACTCTCACCACTGTTGTTTAACATAGTGTTGGAAGTCCCAGCATCGGCAATCAGACAACAAAATGAAATAAAAGGCATCAAAATTGGCAAAGAAGACAAACTTTCACTTTTCGGAGACATGATATTCTCCATGGAAAACCTGAAAGACTCCACCAAAAGAGTTGGATTCAGCAAAGTCACGGGGTACAAAATCAATGTACAGAAATCAGTTGCATTCTCATACACTAATAATGAAGTCACAGAAAGAGAAACAAAGAAATTGATCCCATTTACAATTGCACCAAGAACCATAAAATACCTATGAATAAACCTAACCAAAGATGTAAAAGATCTGTACGCTAAAAACTATAGAAAGCTTATGAAGGAAATTGAAGAAGACACAAAGAAATGGAAAAACATTCCATGCTCATGGACTGGAAGAATATTGTTAAAATGTCAATACCACCCAGAGCAAGCTACACATTCAATGCAATCCCAATCAAAACTGCATCAGCATTCTTCTCAAAACTAGAACAAACAATCCTAAAATTTGTATGGAACCACAAAAGACCCCAAAGAGCCAAGGTAATATTAAAGAAGAAAACCAAAGTGGGAGGCATCACGATGCCAGACTTTAGCCTCTACTACAAAGCTGTAATCATCAAGACAGCATGGTGTTGGCACAAAAACAGACACATAAACCAATGGAATAGAATAAAGAACCCAGAATTGAACCCACAGATGTATGGCCAACTAATCTTTGACAAAGCAGGAAAGAGAATCCAATGGAAAAAAGACAGTCTCTTCAGCAAATGGTGCTGGGGGAACTGGACAGAAACATATAGAAGAATGAAACTAGACCACTTTCTTACACCACTCACAAAAATAAACTCAAAATGGATTAAAGACCTAAATGTGAGACAGGAAACCATCAAAACCCTACAGGAGAAAGCAGGCAACAACCTCTTTCACCTCATCCGCAGCAATTTCTTACTCAACACAGCTCCAAAGGCAAGGGAATTAAAAGCACAAATGAACTATTGGGACCTCATCAAGATAAAATGCTTCTGCACTGCAAAGGAAACAATCAACACAACTAAAAGGCAGCCGATGGAATGGGAAAAGATATTTGCAAATGACATATTGGATAACGCACTAGTACCCAAAACCTATAAAGAACTCACCAAACTCCACACCCTAAAAACAAATAATCCAGTGAAGAAATGGGCAGAAGACATGAATAGACACTTCTCCAAAGAAGAGATCCAGATGGCCAACAGACACAAGAAAAGATGGCCAACATCACTCATCATCAGGGAAATACAAATCAACGCCACACTGAGATACCACCTCACACCAGTCAGAGTGGCTAAAATGAACTCAGGAAACAACAGATGCTGGTGAGGATGTGGAGAAACAGGAACCCTCTTGCACTGTTGGTAGGAATTCAAACTGGTGCAGTCGCTATGGAAAGCAGTGTCGAGGTTCCTCAAAAAATTAAAAGTAGAACTACCCTATGAACAAGCAATAGCACTACTAGGAATTTATTTAAGGGATATAGGAGTGCTGATGCACAGGGACACATGTACCCCAACATTTATAGCCGTGCTTTCAACAATAGCCAAATTATGGAAAGAGCCTAAATGTCCATCAACTGATGAATGGATAAAGAAGATGTGGTTTATATATACAATGGCATACTACTTGGCAATGAGAAAGAATGAAATCATGCCATTTGCAGCAACGTGGATGGAACTGGAAGTTATTATGCTGAGTGAAATAAGTCAGTCAGAGAAGGACAGATATGTTTTCACTCATATGTGGATCTTGAGAAACTGAACAGAAAACCATGGGGGAAGGGAAGGGGAAAAAAAAAGTTACAAACAGAGAGAGAGGGAAGCAAACCACAAGAGACTCTTAAATACAGAGAACAAACTGAGGAGAGGGAAAATGGGTGATGAGCATTGAGGAGGGCACTTGCTGGGATGAGCACTGAGGAGGGCACTTGCTGGGATGAGCACTGGGTGTTGTATGTAAGCCAATTTGACAATTAATTATATTTGAAAAAAAGGAAAAGGAATCAAGAATACTGTTACAAGGTACCTATCTATACTACTTGTGAAGTGATATACAGGTATCCCCCACTTTTCTAATGTTAGTGTCATGCTACTTCACTTTTATGAAAGACCTACATTAATATTTGTTTTAACTAATCAAAAGAAATTCAAAGAGGATTTTGACTCTTACAGAAAAGAGCAAAAAGTGAAAACAGCATTTAACGTTTGTTCTGCAGCAAGCTGTTATTACAGAGACAGTACACAGGCTGAGCAGCAATAGTAGCACTGCCAAGCTCCTTCCCTGGGAACTACACCCAGCCTCTATCTTTTAACTGTGTTTCCGAGCATTTGTGCTTTATCTCAATTCATCTTGTGAATCCATTAGTAAGGTGTGTCCTAAGGTATCAGGAAAAGCCTAAAAAGAGGTTTTTCTGGGGGGTCTGGGAATGCTTTAAATTTTTTCCATACAAATTAATTGTAATTGCTTCTTCATGGTAAGCTATTTCAGCTTATGAAAGATTTCATAAGAACACTCTTCTTTAAGATAGTAGGGGAAAACTGTAGTGTTATTTAAAAGTGGACCCTGGGGCGCCTGGGTGGCGCAGTCAGTTAAGCGTCCGACTTCAGCCAGGTCACGATCTCACGGTCCGTGAGTTCGAGCCCCATGTCAGGCTCTGGGCTGATGGCTCGGAGCCTGGAGCCTGTTTCCGATTCTGTGTCTCCCTCTCTTCTGGCCCTCCCCCGTTCATGCTCTGTCTCTCTCTGTCCCAAAAATAAATAAAAAACGTTGAAAAAAAATTTTTTTAAATAAATAAATAAATAAATAAATAAATAAAAGTGGACCCAACTCTTGGTTTAGACTCAGGTCATGATCTCATGGTTTGTGAGATCCAGCCCTGCTTCAGGCTGACAGTACAGAGCCTGCTTCGGATTCTCTCTCTCCCCCTCCCCTGCTTGCTCTCACTCTCTCTCTCTGTCTCTCTCTCTCTCTCAAAAAAATAAATATCTTTTAAATGTTCAATTAAAACCAAAGGTGAAAGGGGGAAGTTGAAAAAGGAAACAAATGCAAGCATAGTACATATTAATCCAACTCTATATCAAATTTCACTTTAAATGTGAATGATGAATACACCAACTAAAACAGGGTGTCATATTATCAGGGTGTCATTTATCTCCAAGAAACCCACTTTAAATATAGACATTGATTACAAATAAAGGGATGCTAGGAAAAATGGGGAGTTGTTATTTAATGGGTATAGAGTTTCAGGTTTTCAAGATGAAAATATTACGGAGACTGGTTACACAACAATGGAAATGTATTTAACGCTACTGAAATATACACTTAAAGGAGTTAAAATGACAAATTTTATAATATGTATTTAACCATATATTTTGTTTTTTAAATAAAGGGATGGGGGCGCCAGGGTGGCTCAGTCAGTTAAGCATCCGTCTCTTGATTTCAGCTCAGGTCATGATCTCATGGTTGGTGAGTTCAAGCCCCACGTTGGGCTCTGTGCTGACAGTGAGAAGCCTGCTTGGGATTCTCTCTCTCCCTCTCTCTCTCTGCCCCTCTCCTGATCACGTACATGCCCCCTCAAAAATAAATAAAATAAACATTTGA
>NW_024420424.1:6746830-6756279 GCF_014898765.1 Herpailurus yagouaroundi | reverse complement strand
AGAGACCAGTTTCAGTTCATCTGACTCCATGTCTAATCCAAGAAAGCAGCTAACAGTTTAAAATATATCACTCTGATAATCTACTTGAAAAAACATACAACTTTGTACATTTGCCCACTTTACTCCTGCTTTAAATACCAAGAATCAGGGCACCTGGGTGGCTCGGTCAGGTAAGCAGCTGACTTCGGCTCAGGTCATGATCTCACAGTTCATGAGTTCGACCCCACGTCGGGCCCTGTGCTGACAGCTCAGAGCCTGGAGCCTGCTTGGGATTTTGTGTCTCCCCCTCTCTTGGCCCCTCCCCTGCTTGCACTCTGTCTCTGTCTCTCTCTCTCAAAAATAAATAACCATTAAAAAATTTTTAAAAATACCAAGAATCACCCTCAATGATGATAACATTTAGGGATTTGACAAATACAGGATGAAAACAGGCTACACAGAGGGTGGTGTAATTACTCTTAAGAGTAATATCTGACATCTACTTTTATATAAATCTCCATCCCTTCCTGTTTTCCTACTTTATAGACTAAAGCTATTTTCTTGAGTTTAACATTTACCATATGCTTTTAATCATTTCACTATATCATTATTCTTTAAAAGAAGTTGATCATATTACTCTAAAGGCTTTTATAGTATTTGATCTTCTAGGTTTGAAAACAGCAAAAAGTGAACATATCAGTATAGCATAAAAATCCTTTTCAAATTAAAAAGATTTTTCAAATCTGACTCCAATAACCTTCCTTTTTTCACCTCTACCTCCCATATTCTCTCCAATCACATTTAATGTCTCACTGTTCTCAAGACACAAAAGGGCCTAGATATGACCTTTCCACCACCTAGAACATCTCCCCTCCTTGGCAACACCTACCACCTTGACTTAAGTACCACCTCAAAACTGCCATTTCTCTCTCTCTCTGGAAAATTCTGCCATCAACTCTCCAAGGCAATTGTTTGCTGTTGTTCCACATTTCTTGGTTCACACCAATGTAACTCACTTAACTACATCACAATATATTTCAGTAATTTACTCCTCCACCTAGCTCAATATTAATCATCTGTGAATCCCTATCATCTAGAATAGTGGTTCTCCAACAGGAGGATTTGCCATTCCCACACCCTCACTATCCAGAGGAACCTTCTGACAGTGTCTTTAAACATTTTTTGTTGTCAAAACTGGTGGGGAGGGGTGTTACAAGTATCTACTGGACAGAGGCCAGAGATACAATGCATACACAGGACAGCCTCCCACAACAAAGAATAATCTGGATCAAAATGTCTATAATGCCAAGATTGAAAGAAAGGCAACCCCGGTCCCAGTCTGTCAGATAACGACCAAACAGGTCAAAACACCCAACCACAATTCTTTAAGACTATGATCCACATCACTCCCTTTGGCATCTGCAAGTTGCACTAGGAATGCGGGCAACTGTCTTCATGGCTGCCATATAGCAAGGGAGTGGGACATGGTAGGTGCATAAAGTTAAAACACCATAGTACTGTCATATCGAGCTTTTTCTATTCCCTGTTTTTTTATTAGAGTTCCAAAAAAGTAGATTCTTTTACTAGTGTAATTATTGACTTTATGAAGTGACAGAATTTTGGAGTTACCTGCTCTGCCACTGTATATGATATCACTCCTGGTGTGTTTGTTGTAATCCCTATGCCAGTGCCACATTTTCTTAAAAACTATAGCTTTTTGTGAAATATACTTTGACATCAATGCCCACATTGTTCTTCTTTCTACTATCTTGGCAATTCTTGAACCTGCACTGTTCCTTTTTTTTTTTTAATTTCAGAGAGAGAGAGAGAGAGAGAGAGAGACCATGAGCTGGGAAGAGGAGTGGGGGGAAGAGGAGAGAGAATCTTTTATTTCTTATTTTTTTTAACGTTTATTTATTTTTGAGACAGAGAGAGACAGAGCATGAATGGGGGAGGGTCAGAGAGAGGGAGACACAGAATCTGAAACAGGCTCCAGGCTCTGAGCTGTCAGCACAGAGCCCGACGCGGGGCTCGAACTCACGGACCGCGAGATCATGACCTGAGCCGAAGTAGGCCGCTTAACCGACTGAGCCACCCAGGCGCCCTGAGGACAGAGAGAATCTTAAGCAGGCTCCACCCTGAGCATGGAGCCCGATGCATGGCCTGGGATCATGACCCAAGCCAAAACCAACAGTGGTTTGCTCCACTGACTGAGCCACCCAAGTGCCCTGTCCAAAGCATGTAAAGGCAAATATACTATCTATAGCCACCAGGGCAAGGGATAACAAGTGGACCAGGCACTTGACAGACATAAAAGATGGGAAGAAAGAAGCCAGATAGAGATACATAAGGAGGGGCACCTGGGTGGCTCAGTCAGTTAAGCATCCGACTTCGGCTCAGGTCATGATCTCGCAGTTCACGAGTTCGAGCCCCACGTCAAGCCCTATGCTAACAGCTCAGAGCCTGGAGCCTGCTTCAGATTCTGTGTCTCCCCCTCTCTCTGTTCCTCCCCTGCTTGTGCTCTCTCTCTCTTAAAAATAAAGATTAAAAAAAAAAGAGAGATACATGAGGAAATAAGAGCTCCAAAGAGCTCCATAAAGCTCCAGCACATACAAAGGAATTTGGAAGGACATACCTATGCCCAAGGCTGCACACATGCTCAGAAAAATCATGAGAAGGCCAAAAACATTCATCTTTGGCTGACTTTTACCCTCCACCCAATCAGGCATGTGACAGCTACCAAAGAGGTTTTTTTTGTTTGTTTATTTACTTTTGAGAGAAAGACAGAGACAGAGAGACAGAGAGAAAGAGACAGAGGCGGGAGCAGGGGAGGGGCCAAGAGAGGGAAACACAAACCCAGGCAGGCTCCAGGCTCTGAGCTGTCAGCACAGAGCCCGACGCGGGGCTCAAACTCACAGACCACGAGATCATGACCTGAGCTGAAGTCGGACGCTTAACCGACTGAGCCACCCAGGTGCCCCGCTATGAGAGTTGTAAATGTACAGGCTAAGCAGTGAGAAGTGCCCCAATACTGAGCCAATCTACAAAGACAGAGAGTTGGTTTGGTTTGATTTGGGTTTCTGTTTGTTTTGGGACTGTTATTTTTTTCCTTGTAGGTATTTAAGGAAAGCTCTGTCAAACCACTAACTGACCAATCAGCTACCAGAACAAACACTTCAGTATCCACACATGACAAATATAGCCTTTATGAAAATAGGTTAGAAAGTTCACTAAGCAAAAACTACAGGAAGCAACAACCCTGGGGTGGGGGGCAGGTATTTTCCAGTTACCATATTACAATATTCAAAGTATCCATTTTCAACAAAAATATACAAACATGCAAAGAAACAAGAAAAGTATGGTCCATTCACAGGGGAAAAAAAAAAGGAAGAAATTAACAATACTGTCCCTGAGGAGGCCCATATGTTGGAATTAGTAGGCAAAGGCTTTTTTTCTTTAAGCTTTTTTTTTTTTTAACGTTTTTATTTATTTTATTTTTGAGACAGAAAGAGACAGAGCATGAACGGGGGAGGGGCAGAGAGAGAGGGAGACACAGAATCAGAAACAGGCTCCAGGATCTGAGCCATCAGCCCAGAGCCCGATGCGGGGCTCGAACTCACGGACCACGAGATCGTGACCTGGCTGAAGTCGGACGCTTAACTGACTGTGCCACCCAGGCACCCCTCTTTAAGCTTTTTAAAAAAGAAAAATTTAAGTTTATTTAATAATAACTGACAGGGGTGAGGGGCAGAGAGAGAGAATGACAAGCAGGCTCCGCACTATCAGCACAGAGCCTGATGTGGGGCTCAAACTCAGAAACTTTGAGATCATGGCCTGAGCCAAAATCATGAGTCAGATGCTTAACCAACTGAGCCACCCAGGCGCCCCAGCATGCAATGCCTTTAAATCAACTTTTAAATACATTCAAGGATCTAAAGGAAACCAGCATGTCTCACCAAGATAAGAATATTCAAATAAAGAAATTCTAAAAAGGAACCAAATAAAATTTTGGAGGTAAGTAGTATTATAGCACACATGAAAAAAATCACTATACAGGTTCAATACAACAAGGATAAGAAAGAACAAGTGAACTTAAAGGCAGCACCAATTGAGATTAACCACTACAAGGGAAAAAGAAGGAGGGAAAATGAACAGAGCATCAGAGACCTATGAGACACCATCAAGCCCAGCAACACATGCATAATGGCAGTCACAGACAAGAAGAAAAAGGAGCAGAAAGAATATTTAAATAATTATCAAAGCATGCCAAATTCATGAAATACATCAATCTACATATCCAAGAAGCTCAATGAATTCCAAGAATAAACAGATACACACTGGGACAAAATACAATTAAACTGTCAAAGCCAAAGAAAATCTCAAAATCAATGAAAACTGACAAGTACAAGGGATCCTCATCAAGATTAATAGTTGAACACAATGGGGGCACCTGGGTGGCTCAGTCAGTTAAGCGTCCGACTTCGGCTCAGGTCATAATCTCAAGGTTTGTGAGTTTGAGCCCTGTGTCAGGCTCTGTGCTGACAGCTCGGAGCCTGGAGCCTGCTTTGGATTCTGTGTCTCCTTCTCTCTCTGCCCCTCGCCCACTTGTGTTCTGTCTCTCTCTTTCTCTATCAAAAATAAATAAATGTAAAAAAAAATTTTTTTAATAGTCGAATACAATGGAAACCAGAGAACAGTGAGGTGACATATTTGAAGTGCTGGGGAAAAAAGGTCAACCAAGAATTCTGTATCTAGCAAGTACATCCTTGAAAAATGAATAATTATGTCAAAAATCAAAAGCTGAGGAAATGCATTGCTAGTATACCTGCACTACAAGAAATGCTAAAGGGAATCCATCAGGGTGAAATAAAAAGACGCCACAGTATAACTTGGAGCTATATCATAAAACGAAGAACAATAGGAAAAGTAACCACATTAGGTAAATACCAACACTACATTTTTCTTTTCTTTTTTTTGGGGGGGGGGGCTTATAACTAACTACTCAATCTCTTTACTTAGCTGATAATCAAAAACATCCCAAAAAAGAAAAACCCAAGACCACTGGCTTCACTGGTAAATTCTACCAAACATTTAATGAATAATTATCACCTCTCAAACTCCTCCAAAAAACAGAAGAGTAGGGAACACTTAACTCATTCTACAAAGCCATAATTACCCTAATATCACAGTCAGACAAACACATCACAAAAAAAGAAAACCACAGGTCAATATCCCTTATGACTACTGATGTGAAAATCCTAAACAAAATACTAGTTAATAATGTAAAAATCCTAAACAAAATGCTAGCAAACAGAATTCAATAACTCATCAAAACATCATACACCAATGACCAAATGTGATTTATCCCAGGAATGAAAAGTGTGACACAAAAATAAATGAATGTAAAATACCACATAAAACAGAATAAAAGGGTAAAAATCACATAATCATCTAAACTGACACAGAAAAAGCATCTGACAAAATTCAGCACCCTTTCACAATAAAATCACTCAGAAAACTACAAAGAGAAAGGAACTTCCTCAACTGGATAAAGGGTATTCATGAAAAACCCACAGCTAACATCATATTTAATAGTGAAAAAGCTAGATTACAACCTACGATTAAAAACAAGTATGCTTGTTTTTGCCATTTCTATTCAATAGAAAAGAAAAAGAAAAAAAAAAGATTCAAACAACAAAGGATGAAGTAGTTTGTAGATGATGTGACCTTATACATAGAAAATCCAAAAGAATCCACAGAAAACCATTAGAGATAATAAATGAATTCAGCACAACTGCAAGATGTAAGATCAATACACAGAAAGCAGTTATATTCCTATACATTAGCAGTGAACAACGCAAAGAGGATATTAAGAAAATACTTCCCAGTAAAAAAAAAAAAAAAAAAAAGAAACACTTCCAGTTTACAACAGCATCAAAAAGAATAAAATATATAGGAGAAATTTAATCAAAGAGATTCAAAACTTGTACAATGATCATTAAAAAACATTGCTTAAAGAAATTAAACAATTCCAGGGGCGCTTCACTGGCTCAGTCAGAAGAGCTTCCAACTCTTGATCGTAGGGTCATGAGTTTGAGCCCCACATTGGGTGTAGAGATTATAAATGAAATGAAATGAAATGAAATGAAATGAAATGAAATGAAAACAATTTCAATTAAAGACAATGATATCCCATGTTCATGGAGTAAAAGATTTAATACTGTTGAAAGCAATACTCCTCAAAATGATATACAGCTCAAATGTAATCTCTATTAAAACTGCAACACACCCAAAAGATTCCACCAAAAAACTGCTAGAACTGATCCATGAAATTAGCCAAGTTGCAGGATATAAAATCAATGCACAGCAATCGGTTGCATTCCTATACCCCAATAATGAAACAACAGAAAGAGAAATCAAGGAATCGATCCCATTTACAATTGCACCAAAAACCATAAAATACCTACGAATAAACCTAACCAAAGAGATGAAAAATCTATACACTGAAAACTATGAAAGAAATTGAAGCTGATGAAATTGATGAGAGAAATTGAAGACACAAAAAAATGGAACAATATTCCATGTTCCTAGGTTGGAAAAACAAATATTGTTAAAATGTTGATACTAGCCAAAGCAATCTACATATTCAACGCAATCCCTATCAAAATAACACAGCATCTTCACAGAGCTAGAACAAACAATCTTAGAATTTGTATGAAACCAGAAAAGACCCTAAATAGCCAAAACAATCTTGAAAAAGAAAACCAAAGCTGGAAGAATCACAATCCTGAACTTCAAGTTGTATTACCAAGCTGTAATCATCAAGACACTATGGTACTGGCATAAAAACAGAGCTCAAATCAGTGGAACAGAATAGAGAACCCAAAAATGGACCCACAAACATATGGCCAACTAATCTTTAACAAAGCAGGAAAGAATAGTCAATGGAATAAAGACAGTCTCTTCAGCAAGTGGTGCTGGGAAAACTGGACAGCAACATGCAGAAGAATGAACCTGGACCACCTTCTTACACCATACACAAAAATAAACTCAAAATGGATGAAAGACCTCAATGTAAGACAGGAAGCCATCAAAATCCTCGAGGAGAAAGCAGGAAAAGCTCCTTTGACCTTGGACACAGCAACTTCTCACTCAACACGTCTCTGGAGGCAAGGGAAACAAAAGCAAAAATGAACTATTGGGACCTCATCAAAATAAAAAGATTCTGCAGAGCGAAGGAAACAATAAGCAAAACTAAAAGGCAACCAACAGAATGGGAGAAGATATTTGCAAACGAAATATCAAATAAAGGGTTAGTAGCCAAAGTCTATAAAGAACTTATCAAACTTAACACCCAAAAAACAAATCATCCAGGGAAGAAGAAATGGACAAAAGACATTCTGAATAGACACTTCTCCTAAGAAGACATCCAGATGGCGAACAAACACATAAAACGCTAAACATCACTCATCATCAGGGAAATACAAATCAAAACCACAATGAGATACCACCTCACACCTGTCAGAATGGTTAACATTAACAATTCAGGCAACAACAGATGTTGGCAAGAATGCAGAGAAAGAGGATCTCTTTTGCACTGCTGGTGGGAATACAAACTGGTGCAGCCACTCTGGAAGACAGTATGGAAGTTCCTCAAAAAGTTAAAAATAGAACTAACCTATGACCCAGCAATTGCACTACTAGGTATTTACCCAAGTGTGCTGTTTCCAATGGGCACACGCACCCCAATTTTTATAGCAGTGCTAGTGACAACAGGCAAAGTATGGAAAGAGCCCACATGTCCATCGACAGATGAATGGATAAAGAAGATGTGGTATACATATACAATGGAGTATTACTCAGCAATCAAAATGAATGAAATCTTGCCATTTATAGCTACGTGGATGGAACTAGAGGGTATCAGGCTAAATGAAATTAGAGAACGACAAATACCATATGACTTCACTCATATGAGGAATTTAAGATACAAAACAGATAAACATAAAGGAAGCAAAAATAATATAAAAATAGTAGGGGGACAAAACATAAGAGGCTCTTAAATATAGAGAACAGAGGGTTGCTGGAGGAGTTGTGGGAGGAAGGATGGACTAAATGGGTTACAGGCATTAAGGAATCTACTCCTGAAATCATTGTTGCACTATATGCTAACTTGGATGGAAATTAAAAAATAAATTAATTAAAAAATAAAAATAAAAATAAAATAATTCTTATCAAAAAAAAAAAAAAAACCACAACAGCGGGGGCACCTGGGTGTCACAGTCTGTTGAGTGTCCAACTCTTGATTTAGGCTCAGGTCATGATCTCACAGTTCGTGGACTGAGACCTGTATCAGGCTCCATGCTGACAGCACAGAGGCTTCTTGGGATTCTTTCTCTCCCCCTCTTTCTCTCTTCCTCCCTCCCTCCCTCCCTCCCTCCCTCTCTCTGTCCCTCCCCCTCTCAAAATAAACAAACTTTTTAAAAAAGCTGCAGTAGCCACTACTTGCAAAAATCAAAAAGTCAATCCTAAATTTCAAATGGAAATTAAAGGGACCCCAAACAGCCAAACCAATCTTGAAAAAGAAGGACAAATTTGGGACATTCTCACTTCCCAATTTCAAAACTTGCTACAAAGCTCAAGTAATCAAAACAGGTGGTACTGGCATAAGGATAGACATATAGACCAATGGAATAGAACAGAAAGCCCAGAAATAATCCATACATCCACAGTCAACTGACAGACAAGGGTGCCAAGACCACCGAATGGAGAAATAACAGTCTCTTCAACAAATTGTGCCAAGAAAACTAGATATCCGCATTCAAAAGAATGAAGTTGGAACCCTATCTTACACCATACACAAAAATTAATTCCAGGGGTGCCTGGCTGGCTCAGTTGGTGAAGCATGTGACTCTTGATCTTGGGGTTCAGAGTTTGAGCCCCACGTTGGGTGTAGAGATTACTTAAAAAAATCTTTAAAACAATTAATTCAAATTGGATTAAAGACCTAAATATGAGCTACAACTGTAAATTCTTAGAAGAAAATAGGGGCATAAATCTTCATGACTTCAGATTTGGCAATTTCTTGGATAGCACTAAAATACTCATGAAACAAAAGAAAAAGCAGGTAACCTGGACTGCATCCAAACTGAAAACTTTCATGCACTACCAAAACAGTGAAAAGACAACCACAGAATGGCAACCACAGAATGGGAAAAATAATCACAAATCATATATCTGATAAGGGGTTAATATCCAGAATTTTTTTTAACGTTTTATTTATTTTTGAGACAGTGAGAGAGCATGAACAGGGGAGGGTCAGAGAGAGGGAGACACAGAATCTGAAACAGGCTCCAGGCTCTGAGCTGTCAGCACAGAGCCCGACGCAGGGCTCAAACTCAAGGACCGAGAGATCATGACCTGAGCCGAAGTCGGCCGCTTAACCGACTGAGCCACCCAGGCGCCCCAATATC